>NW_026557765.1:10065896-10259918 GCF_026930045.1 Uloborus diversus
GCGGTGATTTTTGAGGTAGATATAAATTTGTATCACATTTGGGACTTCTTATGGAGAAACATGAAACAGTATAACTTTTTTTTTCTGCTGTGAATAATGTTGTTACATAATGTAGTAAGATTGAACTGTCATGTTATCCGGATAATTGTGTTAGTTGTTACACTACTACTAATAATAATTGTTGTCATAGTTATGAATATTATTTTGTGTATTACTGCTATTTTTATTACATTATTAATGTTGTTATTATTATTGTTATTACTATCATCATTATTATTATGTTTAGAATAATAACAAGAATAATAGTAATAAATATCATTATAATTATTAATGCTATTATTACTGTTGTTATTATCATTATAATTAGTAATGCTATTATTATCATTGTTATTATTATCATCATTATTATGTTTAGAATAATAATAACAATAATAATAGTAATGAATATTATCATTATAATTATTATTACTCTTTTTTATTATAGTATTCATGCTAATATTATTATTGTGTTGTATAGAATTATAATAACAATTATTAATATCACCATTACATTATTATCATTACATTTAGAGTTATAATAATAATAATCAGTGGCGGCTCGTGGGAGGGGCCGGAGGGTGCCTGGGCCCCCTCACTATTTTCAGGCATTAATTTATAACTTTATTAATGTTCCTTTTTTTTTGCGCGTACGTGCTTGAAATTTGAAAAAAAAAAAAAATCGATTGTAGTCTTTTCCTGCGCATAATCCGCGGATTATCTGTTAAATAAGTGTAAAATTGATGAGGTACGGAATATACGCTGCTGTGGATTATCTGTTCTTTTCCTCCCTCAACACCAACGCATTGAACTTCAACATTTACAGCAGGATTCGCAGAGACCGTTACTCTGCCTGTATGCTGTTTATTTTACATAGCTTGAATGTTCAGGCTATGTAAAATAAACAACACACAGTTCCTGAAGAAGCCTTCGTTTGCACGAGGTTAGACAGTTTGCTCCTTTCTTGACTCTTTGTCTTCAAGAAATTAGCGTACCATAATGATAATTTAGAGTTAAAATGAATTTAATTTTATCTATTCAACACAAATATTTTAACACAAATAATTATTTTCAAAAAGTTTAAATATGAAAAAAATATTTAAAAATTTTTAAACACTGGGAGGGGAGGGGGCAGGGGTGCGAGTGCACCTATGATCTGGCCCCCTCACTTTTTCAAAGCACGAGCCGCCATGCACTGATTATAATAATAATAATAATAATTATTATTATTGTTATTATAGTACTACTGCTATTATTATCATTAATATTATTATTTCTATTACTGTGCTTATAGTGATGATAATGATTATTAATATTATTATTATTATAGTATTATTGCTATTATTATAATTATTGTGTAAATAATAATAATAATTCATATTAATATTAGTATAGTGTTACTACTGTTACGATTATTTTCGCGTATAGAATAATAATGCTAATTATTACTATTATCATTACATTATAATTGTTATTTTATTTTACCGCTAGACAACGGAGGAAGTGCAACGACAACAGGAATCTGTTCTGCTAACTATATCAGAAGTTATAAGATAGATATCTGTATCATCGCCATATGTATAGATGGTTGTTATTTAAATAAAAAAAAAACTGTTCTCAATGTAATCTGAACCCCGAATATTTTTTAAAATGCAAGGAAATATGATATATTTCTAATGAGCTTCATAAAAGTTGCTGTAGTGAAATATATGAAAGTTTGAAACCCAATCTGTTGTTTTATCGTGCTCTGGAAGTTTTTGCCATGGGATAGCCAGGCCAGACGGGTGTAACAACGAAAATAAAATTTTTACTACTACGCTCTCAAACAAAATGGATCATAAAAGCAAACGGCACTTATTTTATTGCTTCGTACCGCTGAATTTTGATCTTATATTATGTCGTGTGCGGATAAATATCGAAACAAAAAAACAAACTTTCTGCTTTGCTCATTTGTAGATCCACTGAAAATGACCGTTAAAATTGCTATGCACTTCTCATTAAACTGAAATGCAATATATATATATATATATATATATATATATATATATATATATATATATATATATATATATATATATATATATATATATATATATATATATATATTGGCATGAAAATCGTAACCAAAAATGGAGAGTCAGTGTCATAACTATTAGAAAAGAGAAAAACCGTTGCAAGACTCTAAACTATTCAGTAAATAGCATTTGAAAAGAATGACTTATTCGTACTATGTAGAACCCCAGGTTTTGTCGAGTACTTTATTACAGCCGTGAGCTCATTCTTCTTTTGCATTGAAAATTCACTTTCATTCTTGCGGAAACTCGTTTTTGCAATTCTTCTTACAATCTGTACAATTTCAATGCTACTCTTATGTTTTTTCTAAAAGAAATATGTGTGTTTGAAACGATATTTTAAACAATTCAAAATTTGCTTCAGATGCAAGTTAACTTCAGAAACATTTTAATAAATGGCTTTTGCTTAGTCAAAACACATGAATAATGGGGTCGTTTCCAAAATTTTAAAAGTTTTTTTTTTTTTTCGGAAAGAGCATGCTTAAAAACATACGATCTGACCATTTTTTAAATAATTTGTTTAATATTTTTAAAAAATTACTGAAATCTGTGCGCTTTCATTGTTTACGCTTCTGTCGTGTGACATCACAAATGATGAAATGCCATTCTGTGTTGCCAATCACAGAGCAAAATATTTAATTCACATCTTTACTCACGTGTATTGGCAACGATATGTTTGATAGCAAGCGTAGAGCGCAATTTTGATTCGCTTGTTGATTATGATAACGTGGAACCGTGGTAGAAAGATGCGCCAAAATGCATCATTTGTGACGTCATAAAGACCACGCCTTGTTTTCAAAATCGGACATTTTAAAAAATTTATTAAAAAATAAATGTTGGGAAAATAAAAGTATTTTCTGGTTCCATGTTATTTTTTTTACTCAATCTATCAATTTCAGTGACTAAAAGTAGTACTTTTCACTGAAGGAAACCACTAATTTATGGCACAACTAGTAAACTAATGATGTAAATGAATGAATGAAAGTAAAACTTAATAAGTAAAATAACGATGCATTCATATAAATATAGAATCTCCCTACACTTATGAAGCCTTAATATCTATTTAAGGGATATGGATTAAAAATTAACACATCTATTTCATTTACAATATAATTTCGAGCTGACCACTTTGCTATTACATTTTCTAACAAAATTAAACCATTTTATTATCCGTTTGTTGTTTTCACTCATTTTTAACTAAGAGAATGCAATCCTCATATAGATAATAGCTGATGATAAAGTAACCCGCGTATTTCAACAATTAAGAGCCATTGTCTGTAAGAATCAGGCAGTTTACGGCATTTGTGATTGTTGACATTTTTAATTTTTCTTATTTTCACATATGTTGTTCCTTATCATGAATGTAATGTTTGTGCAAAATATGAGCTTTGTCTGCCTTACCGTTTTTGGGAAATTAAATTTCTAAATTTCGGGGGCGTAGCACATTTTTGCGTGTTTTTCAAATTAGCAGATTTTAAAGTTCTTGTTGCTTTAAGCGCCCCCATAATGACATGGATTTTTAAATTCTATACCATTATATGGTCTTCTTAGACACTATTACAGCTGTCAAATCCGTGTCACTACGAGGGCGACGGCCACAAACTCCGTTTAAAAATGACCGAAAATGAATTTTTTTTACCTCATTCAATGCCAATTTTCTCAAAGCGCCTTCATGATGACACCAACGTTTTTACATAAATTCCTAGCTACACTTGCATGCATCAAAAATGTGTAATAAAATTGGTGTCACTATAAGGGCGCCAGAAGATATTGCAACTTTTATGTGATAAATTTCACAAAAATGCAAATGTTTAAAGTCTAACTACTACTCTCGCCCTCATAGCAGAGATCTGAAACTAATTAAGTTTGATAACCAACATGTTCGTCTAACATATGAAATAAAAAAATCGGTGTCACTCCTATTACTTTCGGAAATATAATCATTCGAAATTAGTATGTTATGGAGTTATTTAAAAAAAGACTTTTCTAATTCGAATGACTTTTTGCACGGTTTGTTTTAAACTTTAACATAAAATTACAGTAGTGACACCTAAAATAATATGTTTCTAATGCTTTTTATAAAAAAAGCTTTATAAAAAGCATTAGAAACACAGTAAATCGATATAGGTACAGATGGACGTATTGTGTAATGTGCATTATGGCTAAAATAGTCGTACTAATATTCAGGTTTTTTCAACCATACTAATTTTTTATCTGTTATTTATATTAAAAATTTAACTATTTATAACATAATGTCTTAAATTTTGATGAACACAATGTATTATATAGCGAGCATTTGGAATCTGAAACATAATTTGAGGATGACGTAGACTAAAACAAAGAAAACATAAAGAATCAAATCACCCAGTTTCAGAAAGATGGTCATCTCTTATTGATATCTGGTAATTTTGTAGCACTAAAGCTTGGGAAAACGTGGTATCCCGGAGAAATAGTAGAAGTTGACCATTTGCTAATCTGAATACAACTAGCCCCCTCATAGCAGAGATCTGAAACTAATTAAGTTTGATAACCAACACGTTTGTCTAACATTTGAACAAATAAAATTAGTGTCACTGCTACTACTTTTGGAAATATAATCATTCGAAGTTTGTATGTTGTGGTTCATTTTTTTCATTTATTATTATTATTTTTAATTTATTTTATTTGTTTATTTATGTATTTTGTTAATTTAATCTTATACACCCATATAGTGTTTTGACCATATTTATTTTTAATTTATTACAAAGAACAACGTTTAACATAAACAGCTTTGGGCAGTAAGAGCGTCTTTTTCTTGAGTAGAAAATGCTCGTTTTGATATAGGTACAGGTGGATCTATTGTGAATATGTTGTTATCATACCAATACTCGCCTTTTTTTTCGGTCAAATAAATTTATTTATTCCAATCCTTCTTGCCATGCATTTGACCTTTACTTGCAAATGGTCAACTTCTACTATTTCTCCGGGATACCATGTTTTCCCAAGCCTTAGTGCTACAAAATTACCAGATATCAATAAGAAATGACCGTCTTTCTGAAACTGGGTGATTTGATTTTTTATGTTTTCTTTGTTTTAGTCTACGTCATCCTCAAATTATGCTTCAGATTCTGAATTCTCGCTATATAATACATTATGTTCATCACTATTTAACACATTATGTTATAAATAGTTGCATTTTTAATATAAATAACAGATAAAAAATTAGTATGGTTGAAAAAATATGAATATTAGTATGACTATTTTAGCCATAATGCACATTACACAATACGTCCATCTAAACCTGTATCGATTTATTGTGTTTCTAATGCTTTTTATAAAGCTTGTTTTATAAAAGGCATTAGAAACATATTATTTTAGGTGTCACTACTGTAATTTTATATTAAAGTTTAAAATAAACCGTGCAAAAAGCCATTCGAATTAGAAAAGTCGTTTTTTAAATAACTCCATAACATACTAATTTCGAATGATTATATTTCCGAAAGTAATAGGAGTGACACCGATTTTTTTATTTCATATGTTAGACGAACATGTTGGTTATCAAACTTAATTAGTTTCAGATCTCTGCTATGAGGGCGAGAGTAGTAGTTAGACTTTAAACATTTGCATTTTTGTGAAATTTATCACATAAAAGTTGCAATATCTTCTGGCGCCCTTATAGTGACAGCAATTTTATTACATATTTTTGATGTATGCAAGTGTAGCTAGGAATTTATGTAAAAACGTTGGCGTCATCATGAAGGCGTTTTGAGAAAATTGGCTTTGAATGTAGTAAAAAAATTCATTTTCGGTCATTTTTAAACGGAGTTTGTGGCCGTCGCCCTCGTAGTGACACCGATTTAACAGCTGTAATAGTATCTAAGAAGACCATATAATAGTATAGAATTTAAAAATCCATGTCATTATTGGGGCGTTTAATGCAACAAGAACTTTAAAATCTGCAAATTTGAAAAACACGCAAAAATGTGCCACGCCCCCTAAATTTAAAAATTTAATTTCCCAAAAACGGTAAGGCAGACAAAGCTCATATTTTGCACAAACATTACATTCATGATAAGGAACAACATTTGCAAAAATAAAGAAAATTAAAAATGTCAACAATCACAACCTGCCTGATCCTTACAGACAATGGCTCTTAAATGTTTATAAACCCCCTCTTTGTACTTCTCTTCTTCACAAGTTTTCTATCTTTTATATTATTGTAAAAAAGGAAAAGCTAGTTCAATAACTTCAAAAATAGTTTTCCCCTGTTACTTTTAGAATCATTGAATGATATGAATGACACATTAAACTGGATACGGTATTGCCCCCTTTTTTTGCAAAATAAAGAATATAAGCGCTATAGCATAACCTTTCCAGGAGCACTGGAGCTTCTAGTTTTTTTAAAGTAAAATACACCAACAAATCTGAAGTGGCGCAAAATCAACCGACATGGCTAAAAGTTACCCTAAATAACTAAACTCACGAAACCGTCCATATGCTACAAGACATTTGAATATTGAACAGGAAAAAAAGTTGGATATTTCTCACAAGTCAACGCAATGACTGTACTCAACGCGCACCAACTTCATCTCTCTGCTACTCGGAGCAGTGCCAGGATTCGCGCCTGGGAACGTTTCTATTCTTATAACGAATCATGTTTATTTGAAGCCGATATAATTTTTTTCATTTCACATAGTTATGAACCATAATTATGAATTATGTTTAAAATATGTTTTATAACTTCGTAGAAAAAGACATTTTTTTTTTTTGAACAGCAGTAATGGGTCATTCTTCAAAAAGTGTAACTTTTCTGGCAAGCGCCTTTTACAGAAAAAACTTTAAGGAACAATTCATTTGACAATGCTTTTTGATTTCATCAAAAATATATCTATTTAAACCTGCCAACAATTTTTTAATAATAATTTTTATTTTAGTATATTTTTGGTACACAACATGTGAATTCTCACCTTCGTGGCATGTCACACCTGGTGTGGCTGTTTATGTTGCTTCATAACTTAAATGTATGTAGCTTTAATTAAAAGTATATATTTATTTATTTATTATTCCTTTCACAAATGTCTCAAATACTAATTGTTTAAGTATATTTAAGGTTAGAGTATTGTATTTTAGTTCGTTTTTCTTTAAGGATAATTAGTCATGTCACACAAAAAATGCTCACCTCCGTTACCCAAACTTAAAATGCCATTCCTCATTAACACGTGGCAGTAATAACGTCAAATTTTATTTTGCATGATACAAGGGAACCCCCTTGTTTATTTTTAACCATAGTTGAAGTTATGAGATTTTTGTCGAAAAACAAGGAGATAGATTTTGCAGTAAAAACTTAGTGTGGTTATTCTGGCTTCTCACCTCCGTTAACTCAAATTTCAGGGATGTAAATTAATGTAAAAAAAGAAGTGAACACGTTTTCATATGCTTGAAATGTGCAGACTGTAGCAACGAAGAAAAAACGTATTTCACAGAAAAATGTATCCATTAGGTCTATATTAATGGAAATTTCCTCACCTCTGTGACAGACCATATCAGTGTCATTATTTGGGAGGTGAAAATAAATGATGGAGGTTAAGTACATCAATCTTAGGCCTTCTACCACAATTATAAATTGCCAGTATATTCTCAAATTTACTAAATACTATTTTTAACACACATTTGAAGTAAAACGATAACTACTAATTAAGCCGTACTTTAATTAAGAGAGCTTAATATTAAATTCCCACTAATCATTAAAGTAGCTCATTGTTTGCACAACTAACAAAATTACTACTTTGATATAAAATTGGCCTCAATTTTTTAAACATTAAAAAAAGAAATTCTTTTCTTTTATTTCCGTGAACAAAGCATTTTTTTATTTATTTTATTTAGGAGTAAAATAATTGGAACTTAGCTGGGCCGTTGTTTTTGGTTACTTCTAGTAGGTAACACTTTCATGTAAGAATGAAACAAAAGAAAACAAAAGGTTTTGAAATTGAAAAATATTTGCGTTCAAAAGTTGCGTTTTCTGGAGAATGACTCTACTGTGTTATATTTTCATATTTCGTAACTAAAATTTGAAATATCTCTTTATCAAATTCAGGTTTAATTACATTGTTCATATCCCGACTTATGGCTTAACTCTAACGTATTTGGATCAAAATCTGAAGGTTTCAGGCTCAAATCCCAACTGTTGGAATTCTCAAGACAGTGAGTGAAGCAAAGGTCTTCAGAAAGTCTTCAGTTTTCACTATTCCAAGCTGATGATTCCATAACAAGGACGAAACTGCTGTCTTGGATGTCATAACCGGACTTTCGGTAAATTGCATACTGTAAAATCTAGCTTTTTAACAGTTAAACCATCACGTACACACACACTCAGACATATAGTTGCAACATAAAATTGTTTAGGAATAAAAATCATCCATTTTGGACAGATTAAAACTATTAAAATCGAAACACTAGCTTTACTAAAAGATTAAGATCATTAAAAATCTTTTCTCTCAGCGATTTTCTGATGCTTAACTTTTACCAAGCTGTGCATTTTCACGCAAATACAATGTAACTTTATTATATTTCGGTATCTTTATGGTCGCTTTACACGATAGAAGTTTAATAATCACAAGACCATAATGACTCTAAACGTTATTACACTGTAAATGTTATCCAATTATAGCTCTAACTTCATCATTATTATTTCAATACAAATAATCATAATAAAATAACGTTTTGTAACGCAAGCACAAGATTTGTAATATTACATTAGCTAGTAATAAGAATAACATAATTACTCGTATTTAACAAATTAGTATTGCAGATGAGATTTATTATCTTGACATATTTACGATAAAAATGTAATCACTCATTTATTCAAGAAGTAGACTTTGAGTTTTAGTTTCTTTCGTCCCAAATACAAATTTTTGTTTTTGAAAACTAGTTTACCTTGAATAAATAATACAAATAAAGTCAACTAACATTTATACTCTCCATTATATTATTTATATTTTGCTCTGCCATTAATAATAGTAAGAAAGTTAATAAATTTCTCCAGAAAGTTTTGCTTTTAATGATACTGTGCGGGAGTCATTAAAAGGAAGGAATAGTAGGAGAATTCACATTTAGTGTTCCACAGGGACTCGTTCGAGCAAAGAGAAGATATAAGCAAATTATTTTTAGGAGCAAGAGGAATACAGAGCGTCGTTTCCTCCAGTATGAATTACATTTTCTCTCGGTAATTCAGTTTTCTTGAAATGTAAGTTTATGATGCATCTACGAGAATTATTTGTTTCATCTGCTAAAAAATTAATAAATTGCTTAGTTTCTGAGGGAAAATAAAAATTTATAATTTTTGTGATAGAATAGTGTTGAAACGAAAAAGAAGATGTTTAGGATATACACCTAAACTATATACGTTAAAAAGATCTCATACAATATTTCATACAATTAACCCGTTTTATCTCAATTTATTTATTTTTCTTAAATTTGAGGAGATTTTTTTTTTTAATTAAACCTTCAGCTGCCCTTTAAATAGGACAGTGGGATAAAATACGTTAATATCTAACAACGCTGGTTTGATCATTCAGATTGCGCACAGAGATATTGCTGCAACATTTATTATAATTAATGCGTTTTAGAACATTGTTATCTTTCATTTAGTTTCCGGAACAGAGATGTTGCTGCAATATTTCTTGCCATTACTGCGTCACAACGTTGTTTTTGGTCACTCAGTTTTCGTACAGAGATATTGCTGCAACTTTTCTTGCAATTAATGAGTTAGAATATTGTCAACTTTCATCCAGTTTCAACACAGAGATGTTGCTGCAATATTTCTTGCCATTAATGCGTCACAACAATGTTTTTGTTCATTCCGTTTTCGCAGAGATATTGCTGCAACATTTCTTGCAATTCATGCGTTAGAATATTGTTATCTTTCATTCAGTTTCCTCACAGAGATGTTGCTGCAACATTTCTTATAATTAATGCGTTTTAGAACATTGTTATCTTTCATTTAGTTTCCGGAACAGAGATGTTTCTGCAATATTTCTTGCCATTACTGCGTAACAACGTTGTTTTTGGTCACTCAGTTTTCGTACAGAGATATTGCTGCAACTTTTCTTGCAATTAATGAGTTAGAATATTGTCAACTTTCATCCAGTTTCAACACAGAGATGTTGCTGCAATATTTCTTGCCATTAATGCGTCACAACGTTGTTTTTGGTCACTCAGTTTTCGTACAGAGACATTGCTGCATAATTTCTTGCAATTCATGAGTTAGAATATTGTTATCTTTCATTCAGTTTCCGCACAGAGATGTTTGCTGCAGTATTTCTTGCCATTAATGCGTCACAACGTTGTTTTTGTTCATTCCGTTTTCGCAGAGATATTGCTGCAACATTTCTTGCAATTCATGCGTTAGAATATTGTTATCTTTCATTCAGTTTCCTCACAGAGATGTTGCTGCAACATTTCTTATAATTAATGCGTTTTAGAATATTGTTATCTTTCATTTAGTTTCCGGCACACAGATGTTGCTACAATATTTCTTGCCAT
This sequence comes from Uloborus diversus, assembly GCF_026930045.1. NCBI lineage: Eukaryota > Metazoa > Arthropoda > Arachnida > Araneae > Uloboridae > Uloborus > Uloborus diversus. The sequence continues at coordinate 10,076,525 of NW_026557765.1, forward strand.
TAATGCGTCACAACGTTGTTTTTGGTCACTCAGTTTTCGTACAGAGATATTGCTGCAGCATTTCTTGCAATTCATGCGTTAGAATATTGTTATCTTTCATTCAGTTTCCTCACAGAGATGTTGCTGCAACATTTCTTATAATTAATGCGTTTTAGAATATTGTTATCTTTCATTTAGTTTCCGGCACACAGATGTTGCTGCAGTATTTCTTGCCATTAATGCGTCACAACGTTGTTGTTGTTCATTCAGTTTTCGCACAGTGATATTGCTGCATACTTTCTTGCAATTAATGCGTTAGAATGTTATCTTCCATTCAGTTTCAACACAGAGATGTTTGCTGCAGTATTTCTTGCCATTAATGCGTCACAACATTGTTTTTGTTAATTCCGTTTTCGCAGAGATATTTCTGCAACATTTCTTGCAATTAATGAGTTACAATATTGTTATCTTTCATTCAGTTTCCGCACAGAGATGTTACTGCAATATTTCTTGCCATTAATGCGTCACAAGGTTGTTCTCAAGCACTCAGTTTCCGCAGCGTTATTACTGTCAATATTTCTTGCAACTAATGAGATAGAAAAGAGTTTTCTTTAATTTAGTTTCCACACAGAGATATTGCTGCAATATATATGCAATTTATGCGTTAAAATATTTTTATCTTTCTTTATGCTTCCACAAAGAGATATTTCTTGAAATTAATGCGTAAGAACATGGTTTTCTTTTATTTGTTTTTCTGCACAGAGATGTTGCTGCAACATTTCTTGCCATTAATACGTCACAGGGTTGTTCTCTTTCATTCAGTTTCAACACAGACATATTGCTGCAATATTTCTTAAAATTACTGGACCACAAAGTTGTTCTCAAGCACTCAGTTGCCGCAGAGTTACTACTGCAATATTTCTTGCAACTAATGAGCTAGAAAAGAGTTATCTTTAATTCAGTCTACACACTGAGATATTGCTGCAATATATATGCAATTAATGCGTTAGAATATTGCTATCTTTCATTAAGTTTCCACACAGAGATATTTCATGAAATTAATGCTTAAGAGTATTGTTTTCTATCATTCAATGTCCCACAAAGATATTTCCGTAGTATTCCTTACATTTAATGAGTTACAAAGTTGTCCTCTTTCATTTAGTTTCCACACAGAATTAATGCTGCAATATTTCTTGCAACGAAGCTTCTAACTAAGTTTCCAACTAAATTTCCACACGGAGATGCTGTTGCAACATTTCTTGCAATTAATGGGCCACAAAAAGTGTTCATTTTCATTCAGTTTCCACACAGAGATACTTTTGCAATATTTGTAGCAATTAATGCGTTAGAATAGAGTTATCTTTCATTCAGTCTCTGCACAGTGATATTGCTGCAATCTTTCTTGCAATTAATGCGTTAGAATATTGTTTTCTCTTCTTCAGTTTTCGCGCAGCTATATTGATGCAATTTTGCTCGCAACTAATGCGTTAGAATATTGTTTTCGGTCATTCAGTTTCCGCACAAAGATATTGTTTCAATATTTTTTTGCATTTAGGGTGTTTGAATATTGTTGTCTTTCATTTAATTTCTACTCAGAGATTTGCTGGCAAGATTTTTGGCAATTAATGCGTCACAAAGTTTTTCTCTTACATTTAGTTTCCACTTAGAGATATTTCTGCAATATTTCTAGCAATTAACGCGTTATAAAAGTGGTATCTCTTATTTAGTTTCTGCACAATAATATTGCTGCCATATTTCTATTAATCAATGTTCACAAATCTGTTCTCTCACATGCAGTTTCCGCTCAAATTCTATTTACTTTTATGTAATTAAAAAAAATGGGAGTGTGTTCATTCTATTTTAGTTTTGATATGTCTAAAGCAAATTTCAGAACTTAAGCTACATTATGGTTGTTACACACACGACAAATATGACATTTGCTTAATGCACTTAAATGTCAAAAATCAATGACCTGTTTGTACTTAAATTCAAAATTTCTTTTAAAAATATCCAACTTTTGAAACTTAATACCAATGAGAAACTAAGATTGGACTGCATAAAATCATAATATTTATGAAAATCTGATTTCTTAACGTCTTAATTTATTGGGTAAATTGAGAAAAAAAACTTAGTTAAGGGATTGCTAATAGTTTTCTATTAATGAAAGAATTCAATTCAACGGATATTAAAAACTTAAAAAAATTTAATACAGAATGGAAATATTTTTCATGTTCAGCATATCAAACTAGCACGTTCTTTTTTTTTTTCAAAAAAAAAAAAAAAAAAAAAAGAGAGTAACTCTTTAAAGAGAAACTTTGACTTTTTGTCGAACTAAAGTTGCTGTCCATGGTTATTGAATTTTTGAACGCTTTTCCTTAGGTTGATAAATACATTTTATTGGAAATCTATGTAGGCTTCGTAAAGTTTTCTTACAATTTTTTCTCATCTAGAATACTCAATTCTCCAATATATGGGAAATTTGAAGCAGTGTTTATGAACTGTATGCTACTTTACTTCAGTCAGAAATCAATAAACTACGCTATGAATTTATTGAGAATTTATGGTTTGAAACATTCAAAGTTAGATCCTGGGATAGATCCAGTCAGAGTGATTATGACTTATAAACTAAAATTTTAGTTTTGGTATGTCATAATATACCTCATTTTTTAAATCAAACTACTTAGCTTCACGCAGAAATCCGTAATTTATTATGCGCATAAATTGATAATTAGAAAATTTATAATATTTAAATTTAATTTTCAGTCAGTTTTGAGGCCTTATAAATTGTCATATTAGCTATGGCATTTGTGATATGATATATCCTCATTTATTACTTAACTTGGTTACTTTTTCTCACGCGGAATTCAGCACATTATTGCATGAATTTATCGAGAAGTTAATGGTTTTGAATATTAAAAGTTAAAACCTGCTGATGGTTTGAGAGATATTTGTCCGAATAGCTCTGATTTTTAACTACAGCAAGTCCATATAGTTAAAACTGCTAACTTTTCTTCGCGTGACAAAATATGTTATGAATTATTGAGAATTTGATGATAGAATTCGATGCACTGGAATATTCATATATCCTTGCGATCTTTATTAAGTCAGAGTAATTAAGCTTTACAAATTCACACTTTCAATAAAGTTTTTTTAACACTCTTTTATTAGCTTCACCTGTATGTATGTATGTATCTTGTAACGGAATCTTGCAGCTAAATTTCGCCCACTTCCTGCAATCGGATTCTTTTGAAATTTGGCACGCGACCTCAGAGCTGATGACAATGCAATATTCTGTAATCAAATTAATTAATTAACTATTTTAATTGTTAGTTTCCTCGAATTTTAATCAATATTTTGGCATAAATCCAACAATGTGGAAAAGGAAAAATTTAAAAAAAATATATTAAAAAATGCTCGCAACAATTATTTAAAAATATCCACAAAAACCTTTAATTTTCCTGCATCAGACAAAATTTGTTCCAATGTTCCAAGGTAATTAGAACATGAAATATAATTGTTTTTAACTAATTTCATGCCAAAATGTAGGTTAACCTTCAATTGGAAATTCATTGCTGATCAGACCATTGTTGAACAAAACTTTTATTCAAATGCGTCTCAAATTTTCAAAGTAATATAAATATGATTTCCGCAAACATACATCGATGACTCACAGTAGCTTCCCATCGGGTGCCCTTGTCTTAACTTTAAGCTATTACCTCGCACTCGTTTTATAAATAATTTCGTCGCCTGATAATTCTCCAACATAAGACTAAAAAACAGAAGAATAAAATAATAGTTTAAAAAACTAAAAAAATACGTTTTCGTAGCAAAATTAACTAAGAAGTGAAAAATAATCTTTGGATGATAGTAGTTGACCAATCACTTAATTTTAATGTAACATAAAAAAGCGTGGGGGGCTTCTTATCAGTTGTCTTGAATTTCTTCCATTTGTTGTCCAAGCAAAAATGTAAATAGACAGCACCCCACGGTTTTTTGTATTACATTAAAATTAAGTGATTGGTCAACTACTATCATCCAAAGATTATTTTTCACTTTTTAGTTCATTTTGCTACGAAAGCGTGTTTTTTTAGTTTTCTAAACTATTATTTTATTTATTGTCAATTTAAAGTAAACATGATTTTTTGAGACTGCAGTACAAAATAAATTTTAAAATGTTAAACCTTGTTAATTATTTGTCATTTTATTCCTTTAATTGTCAAATATCTAATCACATTTACGGCTTTCTTCAATGTCTAAATCCAAGCGAAACTGTTTTATCTATTTGTATATCGATTTCGCACATTTCGTGGCATCAGCTGCTACACTAATCATCCATTGTTAATCAGGTTATTTCAAGGGAATAATGAAAAAGGATGAGTCGAAATGTGCTATATTTTATGGAAGATAAAGGTTCATGTTTCGGGCAGGCATATCAAACAATTTGGCGTCCTAGCCTGGAATAATTCCTTTTGTGTCTATTGCATTATCGGGACTCCTTATTAACATTTTGGTGCATCTAGTTCATATTCCTATTGTCTATTTTGTTTATGCAAAACACACTAAATTCAAAACACATAGTTTTCAGAAATGACCAATAGAAGTCAATAAATTCAAAGCTCTTTATTTTCAGAACTAACTAATAAAAGTTTAAAATTTAATTTTCAGAAAAAAACAATAAAAGTCAAAAAATTCAAAGCTTTTAGTTTTCAGAAATGATAAATAAAAGTCGCTAAATTCAAAGCTCTTAATTTTCAGAAATGACCAATAAAAGTCAAACAATTCAAAACTCCCAATTTTCAAAAAAATGCCAAAAAATAAAATCATTGTGTTCAATGCTCTAAATTTTCAGAAATTTAAGATCTAAAACTTTTATTCGACATAAATCACAGTAAAAATTGTTAACAGTAACATTCAAGTACCCATTATTTCAATAAGACGAGGAGAAACTATCACAGCATAAATATAAGACTAAAAGCGCATCAAAGTCAACCAGGAACTTATAGTTTTTATAACAAAAACGATTTGGTCTAACCTGAATTATTATGTTTTTTTATTGTGTTTGGAGCATAATATTCATAGATACGTCTCATAATATATAACACATCATTCACTTTGTGGACTAGGCTGTCGTGCGTTGGCTTATGATAATATCTAAAAATTGAGTTTTAGAGACATTTGTAGAAACGATATTTTGATTGCATACAAAAATCGGCAAATATTAAAATTTCAAAATTGGCCACTGATAAAAAAATGCTTTATTTTTTGTGGAACCCAAAATAAGCTGTTAGTAAAATAAAATGCGAAAATAATATATATATATATATATATATATATATATATATATATATATATATATATATATATATATATATATATATATATATATATATATATTTGCTGCAATTTGCCTGCCCAGGACTGCATAATTTGACTATTTTTAAATTGTGCTTATTTTCAAGACAAATGCAAAACCAAACACAACTATCAGGTGGGTGCTCCAAATAAACCATGTAATCAATAAGGCCACCTCCCCTTTTTTGATGCAGTGCAACAAGCATTTGCTTGATTGTGACTTTATCGTTATCAGACAGCCTAACTGATGATAAAGCGTTATCAACAAGCAGTATGTAATCATCAAGTGACAGTGTTTCAAAAAAAAAAAATAAATAAATAAATAAAAAATAAATAAGAGTGATGTCAGAACTATATGAACTTATTTTTCAGTAAGCTTTGATTCCTCATGGTTCACTGTAAATTACTGGAATAATTTTTTTTTTTTTGTGTCTTGAAGCTCAATATATGTACTAGGTGAATTAAAAAAAAATGCCATTGTGCACTATAATTTTTTTTGTGTGACGTGATAATTAAGAAAAGTAGATTGTTGCCCAATAAAAGTATGGTTCGCCTTATTACTCCAGTGTCCTTAGTATAGGACGCTTTAGAATCGGGCGGATGATGGATCCTGTGCTGCATGTGCTGCTCATATGTGCACGAACTGTGGGCAGGAGTGTCCGAAAACCAAAAATGAACGAATTAACACTGTCCCAAATGAACGATTGATCTTTTTTCTTTCCATATAGTAAACATGGAGTTTTTTTTTTGTTTTTTTGTTTTTTGTGTTTGCCAACTGCGGTTTAGCATGTTTTTAGCCTACTTTCCCAGTAAAAGTCATTGAAAGAAGAAAAAAGCATGAAATAAAGCTTAATGTATCTTTAAAAAATATCGCGAAAGACAAAAAAAAAAAAAAAAAAGCCAAAAATAAAATATTTAAATAAATATCAAAAAATAAAAAAATGGAAAGTAGGGTATTGAAGTGGGGGGAAATGTCTATCGGTCTGTCTGTCTGTCGGTCGGTCTGCCTGCTTGCCTGTCAGTCTGTCCCCCCTAATAACTTTTAAGTGAATGGTCCGATTCCAACAATTTTTTTGTTCGAAAGATTTGGGCAAGGACACCTCATTTCCATATTTCATTTTTTGATTTGAACAATTTTTCGTTCAATTTTGAAAAGTTCAAAAAAACTTTACATCAGTGCCTCCGAGAAATTCAAGGCAAATATAAATCTTGAATTTACAGGCGAATTAGCTTCAAACATTCTTAGTAGGGAAAAGCTTTTGATAAAGAACATGTATAGAAAATATCTTCTTGATTTGAGCAATTTTCCGTTCAGTTTTGAACAGATCAAATCCCTTAACATTAGCGTATACGGGGAAACTAAAAGTTAATTTAGATTCCGAACTTAAAGGCGGATTTACTTCAAACAAATTTTGTTGGAAAAAGCTCTCGACGGCCAACTCCCTACTCCGACTCCGAGAATTTTGAGGCACCTGACTCCGACTCTGACATCGCTGCTTTAGCAAACATTTATACACAGAGTAAAAATGAATGACTCTTGAAATTTCGACTCCGACGCCTTTATCTCAAAATAAGATCGGGTTGTTAATTTCTGTACAAACGCTGATTAAAGTTTACCTACTATTTGCAAAACACTTTGTAAATTATGGGTAAATATTTTTATGTACAAATAAAGCCCGAATGTATTCTAATTTTTCATGAAAAAAAAGCATTTTAACTTCTTTAGCATCCTTCACAAAAACATTCTTACCGCATTTTTATTTTTCACAGTAAAGCGTGCATACCTTCATCTACATTTAGATTACTAAGAAATGGCTTATGTATTTCCCCATGCGTAAAAAAGTCCCATAAATCTTTATTTATATTTTAGTGCCTCATTCTCGCATGCAAATGGGTTTTAAATAAGCATTTGGGAAAAAATGTTCAAAGAAATATTTATCTCAAAATGTTCCAAAGAAGAAATAGCATTACCATATATTTCTTACTGGAAAAAGTTCTCAATAACTCGTCCCTTTTTCGAAGCATCCATCAAATATTTATTCATATGATATCGCAACTTAAATGTATTTGCCATCTGCTTTCTGCACTTGGATTATGATTCGTAGTTTGCACATCTGGTATATATCTGGTATATTTGACTCCGGCAAAAGCATATGAACTATTTTGTAGATTTTTACCCCCTATAAAATGCATACACTGACATTTTCAAGGCAATACATTTTTAATTATTTCAAAGCAAGAAGTTTCCTTTTAAGTGACGGAATTTTTCCTTTATTCTATGCAAAAAGCACGCATGAAACTCAAGTATTAACCGAAGAAGTTAACTGCGCTGCTTCTGAATACTAAGTAAACGCTTTGAGAAGAGAAATCAAAATGATATTTCATATATATATATATATATATATATTTTTTTTTTTTTTGGGGCATAAAATGTCGTATTTACAAACTGATTTACAACTGAAGTAAATCCAAACTGATTGCGGCACAAACTGCAATGTGATATCTATTAAGTAATTCATTGTGCTTAATTTAAACCTAGCGTGCTTATAGCAGAAGTGAGATTCCTTTACTTTTTCATTTCATGCTACAAAACTTATTGAAGCTGAGAGCACCAGAAAACTGCCAGATAAAGTAAATTTATCTCACCAGCGAGAGTCCGTAGCATGATGAGGTTCGACTAGTGAATTGACGGCAAAGCTTGGGTATCCAGAGACTGCAGAACTACATCTCTGGTTGTGATAACCGGGTTGTCTGGTGTACTGCATGTAGTTCTGCCTTAGCACTGGCTTAGGGCGGCAGCGTACTACTAAATACCCAAGCTTTGCCTTCAATTTTCGTATTGAACCGCATCAAGCTGCGGGCACTTGCTGGTGAAATCAATTTTCTTTATCTACCAGTTTGTTGGCTCTCCCAGCATCAATGATATGACATCTGCCTCCAGCTCGGTTATTCACCCTTCCTTTTTGAGGGGTTCTAATAATAAAGTAACTGCTGTCTCAGGATGTGAAAACCGTTGTCTTGTATAGGGGAGAATGTTGTACCTTGAGACAATTTTCATATTTTAATTTTTAACATCAATTATTTGAATAAAATTTAAAATCTAAAAGTCACATTAAAATGTCCCAACATACTTCTAAGCAATATATTTTTTAAAATTCAGACAGTGGGAAAATAAAATGTTGCCAGCCATTTAGAGTAAAAGTTCCAAGCTGTCCCAAGGTACAACATCCTATTGTACCTTGGGACACATCCTGTTGTACTATGGGAAGTCTTCATGATTCAGGAAACAACCATATACTTGAAACAATTTTGCACCAGAAAACAAAAAAGAAATATTCTTTTCATGGTACTAGTGAATTAAATCATTAATATTTAATAACGAATTATACATTTTGAATTTTGAACTATTATCTAACATTAAATGTGTTTAAAAGATTATATAATATTAGAACATTGGTCCATGTTCCTTAACATATCTTAATTATTAAGAACCATGCATATGTAATACCTTGGGATGTGTCTAAGGAACAAAATGTTTGGCTGTCCCAAGGCACAATCACCACGAGGTTTATGAAAAACCAAAATGATTGTTAATTTAGTTGCACTAACATTATTTTCTCTTAAGCAAATTGTTTAAAGTGCTTATCTTTTATAACAAAACAAAATTCAGTTGATTAAATTTACAAATGCAAAGACAGAAAATGAAATTAAAATGAAACTGTCTCAAATATTTTTTGTATTTTCCGGTTATTAGTTTTGAAAGTTATCATTTAATTTTTAATTTAAGTTGCACATTCGTATCTTATAGCTTACAATCATAGAGTGCTGTCTTCATTCCCCTTCAGCTTTAACTTTATATATTAGTCAGTCTGTAATAAATTTGCTTTATTTTACCGACGGTAAGACATTATGTTCCAAACACTAACAGAACCACGTAAGGTGTCAAAATAAATATGCGTGTCGGTTGCGTAAACGTACCCCGTTTCCGGGGCACGTTTGCGCAACAGACTTAGACTCAGAAATATGTTTTTTTAACAGTTAAAAATACAAGCTAAGCAATAACTGAATATACTGACTCCATTAACTGCTTCGTAAAACCGCAATATCTAAAATTTCCTAAGTTAAAACATAAAAAAGCAGAAAATTCATTGAAAAAAAAGTCCACGTAAACGTGCCCCGGTCTATCCTATGCAGTTATTCCCTAGCTTAGAGGTAATAACTTACTGCTGAATATTGATTATGTTTTATTTAGAACTAGTGGCACCCGCACGACTTCGCCCGTAATAGAAAAATAAAAGGTCTTTTGGTTCGCCTGTATATTTACAAATAATGTGTGGTGAATTTTCTCGCCAATTGGCTAGTACCCACGTCACAGTTCCACGCTATGATCATTTCGTATCTCGCCAATTGGCTTGTGCCCATGTTACGGTTCCACGTTATGAAAATTACGTAATTTATGATAGTTTTTTTTTCTTAAAATTGGAATAGAAAAAGAACCACATCGAATTTTCTAAAAATCGCTTCGAGGTGCACACCCCCATGCTACATACTAACTTTGTGACAAATTTCATGAAAATCGGCCGAACGGTCTAGGCGCTATGCGCGTCACAGACATCCTGACAGACATCCTACAGACATCCTACAGACATCCAGATATCCAGACATCCTCCGGACAGAGAGACATTCAGCTTTATTATTAGTAACTAGTGGTACCCGCACGGCTTCGCCCGTAATAGCAAATTAAAAGGTCTTTTGGTTCGCCTGTATATTTACAAATGATGTGTAGTGAATTTTCTCGCCAATTGGCTTGTGCCCACGTTACGGTTCCACGTTATGATAATTTCGTATCTCGCCAATTGGCTTGTGCCCATGTTACGGTTCCACGTTATGATAATTTCGTAATTTATTCGTTCATCTTATGATATTTTTTTTTCTTAAAATTGGAATAGAAAAAGAACAAAATCGAATTTTCGAAAAATCGCTTCGAGGTGCACACCCCCATGCTACATACTAACTTTGTGCCAAATTTCATGAAAATCGGCCGAACGGTCTAGGCGCTATGCGCGTCACAGACATCCTACAGACATCCTACAGATATCCTACAGACATCCAGACATCCTCCGGACAGAGAGACTTTCAGCTTTATTATTAGTAAAGAAGATGATAATCTAGAATCTGTGCTTTATTGCAAAGCAAGCAGCATAGTTTTGCTAGTGGTCTGAATTGTGTTTCTTCAAGTATTTTTTTTATGTTTTAAGAAAGTACCAATATAATACTTGACGGGATACTTTGCTTGGATCGCAAGAAGTATCAACGTACTTTTTTACTCAACTCCTTCAGTACGAGCCGTCGGAAACTTCTACGAGACAAAACTCTAAAGTTCTTCTGCAATCACGAACATGCGAACCTTCACCTTAAGCTGCAAACCAGGGGCGCCTACACGAGGAGGGGAGGGGGGGATTATGGCGCAAGTTGAGCCATCAATTTTTTTGGGGGGGGGAATTTTTAAAATTTTATTTATTTATTTATTTAAATTTTTTTACTGATTTATTTAAATTTATTTACTGATTTATTTTTTATTTAAATTATTTATTTTGTTTTATTTTATTCTGTTTATATTTTATTTCATTTATTTATTTAATTTGTATGTGTGTGTATGCCATTGGCGTAGAACAGAACTTTTCTAATATAATAATAATAATAATAATTGAAAATAAATAAATAAACAAAAAAAAAATAATTTGAATTTTGACATCTTGAATTCAAATTATGTTTTTCGCAATCACGAGTGTGTGTGTGTGTATTTAGGCATGTGTGTTTGTGTCCAGGCATGAGTGTGTGGGTATTTGTGTGTATTTGTAGTGGTGTGTGTGTGTGGGGGGGCGTATTTGTGTGTATGTGTTTGTGTGTGTGTAGGTGTGTGTATGTGTTTGTGTGTGTGTATGTATGTGTGTGTAGGTATGTGTATGTCTGCGTGTGTGTGTAGGATATGGACGCAACCTCGAGATGACTTTCGCTAGAGGAGCAGCATCGTGGGGAGCCGGTCGACGGTGATGCTGCAGAGGGTGCTAGCGGGAAAATAAAATCATAGGAACGCCAAAAACAGTCAAATGAAAGCAATAAGCAGTCTGACTGCTCAATAAGCAATGCGATTGCTCAATAAACAAATAAAAATATTAAAAAATAAATGCAAAATTTTAAAATTAAAAGGTAAAGAGGGCTGAGAAGTGGTTTTTCCTTGGGGGGAGGGATTTGCGAAATCGAACTTGGAGGTGGGGAGAGCATCCCTGCTGAAAACAAAAATAGTAATGAAGCCTATAAGACGAGAATAAAAAAAAATGAGACAATAATATCATGTTTATTCTCCAAGTGACGTCCGTTTTTACACGAAAAAGCAAAACCAACTTGACAGATGTTTGGCCACGAAAATAACATTTATGGTCAGTTAGTGTGATGTGATAACTCTTGGATCCGAGATAACAGTGACAGGAGAAATAAGATTCTGAGACGTTCTATAGCTTTTACTTTTCTGGAAATGAGCTGTAAAAAAGTTTTTCTGGTCGAGAATCAAACATTTTTTGCTGATCTATCTATTTGTTGAGTGTTTAGAGAAACGGAAAATAAATTACCTGTTAAGTCGAATATTTGCAATGAGCCTTACAAAGAAATCTTTGAAGTTTAATTGAGAAGTTTTTCTACGATGGAGTACTTCTTGAGGATATTAATTTTCATTTAATTGCTCTAATATGGTTTGTTTAAGTTGTAAAAGAAATTAATTCTACAATTGATTCAGAAGGAAATTAAATTCTTGAGATCACTCAAATTGCAATGAAATAAAAAGAATCAAACACTTGCGAAATAGCATTTTTTTTCTTTTTTGCAATCACATAAATCATTTCTCAAAAGAGTTTATATATTTTTTTTGTGACAATGCCAAACTGTCGAAACTTCATAAGTAAAGCATAATTTAAAGCTGTTTTTGGCAACTTTCGGCGAAAAATAAAGATTAACTACACATTGTGGTTGTTTTGTCAAAAATACCAATTTATACAGTAATTTAGCACAGACCAAACGGTCTGTGCTAATTCAACATTAGCTACCAGTTTGTTTGGCCCTCTTGGCTTCCATAAGAGGTTTTCCATCTCCAGCTCAGTCACTGTCCTATGCCGGGCTGATGAGTGCTAACAAGCACGAAACTGCAGTCCTCGGCTGGAAATGACTGAGCTGGCGGTGTAGTTCATGTATTTCTGCTTTTGCCTTGGCTAACGGGCGGTAATTTACTGAATAAATTTTTGATTTGTTTTTATCCGAGTGAAATGTACGACATTTTCTTCTTTTTTTCTGACGATTTTTGAATGTTCCACGGGATGTTTTTTTTTATTCGTTAGACGGATAGATTATGATAGCGTGGTTGCTGGGCGAGTTCGGCGATAAACAATAGAGTTCCGGAACTATTTTTACATTTGAAAGATATTATTTGATGTCTTTTTTTTGTTTATTTGGCGAAATGTTTTAAATTGCAGTAAAAACCGCTTCACTCGCTAAATAGAAATTTAAAGCAACTGTAAGTCTAATTTAATGATTTAACGAAAAGTTTTAAATTCCAAAGAAACTTCAATAGGTTTTTTTTTAAATGTGTGCCCGCATTTTATACAAAGAAAAATGATAATTTCACATCATAGGGGGAGGGTACGTCAATTTTTTCTTTTATTCCACGGACTTCCATTAAATTTTTAACACGGGCATCGCTGCGCGGTGACTGCTAGTATAATATATTTTGACGAAACCGTAGTTCGACGAAAAATAATAAATTTAGTTAACTGCTAATACTAAGTAACAGTATTCAAAGAAAAACCCCTTTGTAGAGATAACAAATTGATGATACGCTATATTTCACAATAATACTACGCGTATTTTTCTACGCTTTATTTTCTGCAAACTTAACAAATTAACACATAAGTGCACAATAATAACACAACGATACAGATAATAAAGCTACTTCTTACATTTTTTTTCCCTCTGAGCTTATAATGCTAAATATAACAAAAGTCAAACATTATTTTCATCTTAAAGTGATACGACGGAAGCATCACGGTACCAAAATTTACTTTAGGAAAGCTACTTAATGCCTTTGACTGTGAGGAATGCATAAAAGATCACGATTTCACTATTCTTAAAGAATTATGCTAATAGTTATTTCAGAACATTAATCTAAGATACACGAAATGAAATTAGAAATTGATAAAGTAATAAAAAGACAGATACTTAAATATTTTAAATATGCATTGTAATCATGATTAATGAATGATTCAAATGCTACCAATACCATTTTTTTCTGTCGTTTCGTAATTCCAAGTAAGAATTATAATCCAGTTTCTTTTTTTCTCTTACTAAAATAAACATACATATTCTTTTGATCAAAGATGAAAGAAACTTAATAATATGCAATAATTTATTCTATTTTTATGGAACAGTTAGTTAATTAAGAAATGTTCCTTTTGATTTCGTCTTATTTATTTGAATAACAAAGACATCACTTCACAAAATAAAATTTGAATTTCTCTAAAAATTGAATTCATGTAATCCGTTAATAACATTTGAAAACAAGAAGACTCTTGTAGTAACTTCCTTGTTTCATTTGACAGTCAAATTCATTTGCATGAGAACATGGTAATTTATTTATCTTACAATTATTTTACAATTCAAACTGTGATGATGCATTTTTCTTCTTAAAATTGCAACTTTAAAGAATATTTTTGCAAATAGTTTACAGTATTACTGCCACAAAATGTAGTTCAGTACATATTTCGATATCAATAAATTACAACATTGTGCTTAAACACTTTATCAAATATCTTTGAGTTAAAAATTTAAATAAAGTGTCCATTATCAATACCTGGGAAAAAAGTACGCGTTACTTATGCAGTTAAAAATAAAAATAATCCAATAACTAGGACACATTTTTTTTTTATAAATAGGGATTGGTTGTGAAAATTTGCATTATTTTCCCCAGATTCTTATGCACTTATCTCATATGGTCTGTCTCACTGAAATTGAACGGCTCTAAAACGCATCTATCAATTATTCAAAAATAGTCTTCGGAATTGAATAGAGTTGTTTTTTCAGTAAAAAGTCAAAAGTACTACTTATAGTCATTAAAGTTGATAGAATAAGCCAAAAAAAAAAAAAAAAGAAAAAAAAAAAAAGAAAAAAAGAAAAAAAAAAAAAAGAACATGAACATAGGAAATACTTTCATTTTTCCAACAGTTATTTTTTAATTAATTTTTTAAAATGTCCGATTTTTCAAACAAGGCGTGGTCTTTATGACATCACAAATGATTAAATTAGGCGCGCATTCCACTTGCGCTCTGAATTAGAGGTGCAACATCGATGCAAAACATCGATGTTAGAAATTAAAACATCGATGGTATTAATACATCGACCAAAAAACATCGATGTTTTAAAACATCGATCTTTTTATCAATGTATAACATACATTTTTGAATATATAACACTAATTTAAGCAATACAAAAGAATTCGTACCCGACGAATATATTGAAAATACTCAACCTCAAATCATAAGTATAATTTAATAAGAATAATTTCGCAACATCATCTATAGTAAGACAAAAATTGATAATAAGACAAGCACCGGTTAATACAAACTAGTTATAGTAATAAGGAAATATTTTCTAACTGAAAGAAACTAAAAGTAAATTTACATCAAAAAAGAATCTAAGAAAAAATGTATCATAGCACTTACCTTCAGTTGAATGATGAGAAAAAGTTGTGCTAATTATTTTAAAAATACAAAATTAACTTTAAAAAATTTTTTTAAGAGCAAGAAATATGTATTGTACTGTTAGTTAATAATTAAATACAAATTGCGAGTAATAGAGGGACGACTTGTTGGGGGAAATTGATAAGTAACCCCGAATATTGGTGTTGACAGTTTGGAGAAAAAGAAGTTTCTTTACTTTGTCCCTCAGAAGGGCATTTCTCTTTTCGCAGACTATCCCACCAGTCAGAGAAACATCTCTTACCAATGGAACAGAAGTTGCCATCACTATCAAATACGTATAGGATTTTCCTTTAGTTTACGAACTGGAGTTTTGAAATAGACAGCAAGTTCTGGCACCAGACTAGACTACCAGTGTCAGGTTCTTCCAATAGCTTTGACCTCTTCCTCACTCTCTACTCAATCTTCTGCTATCTTGTAGTGATCTTCCCAAAAATCATCCTCTACACAGAAAAATTGTTCTTATAAAACGGATGCAAAAAAAATGATTTTTTTTTGGCAACTCCTTAAGTAAACTTAATTACCTAGCGAGAAAATTGGAGCAAATTTTATGATAATCTTAATATATAAAAATCTTCTGTGCGGACGTTTGTCACCATAAGGCTTTTAAACGGCTGGACCGATTTTGATCAAATTTTTTGCGTGTAAGTAAGTTGTGGCAAGCATGGTTTCGAAGCGCGATGGATCGAATCGGAAACGTTTTTGTTAATTAATTAATTAATTTGAACATTGGATGGTTATATCTCCCAAATGATTAATATTTATTTTAACCTACTGTTGAGCGAGAACTGAAATAAATATTTAACCTGTTGCCAAAGGACAATAAGAAAGCCAGCTCTGCTTTTTGTAATGAAATTTCCTACTGTGATCTGTCAATTGAGAATAGATAAAACGTAGAGAGAGAGAGGGAGTGAGAAAGCAACGATTTTAGGTCCAGTAATATATTTTAAAGTAAAGTACTGGAAGGTTCACGCAAAACGTATTTTCTGTCGTCGTAGTTGAACCATGTGACCGGATCGGCGCTTTAGCTTTTCCTAACCAAACGATCAGAAAGTACCGTACCTAGCAACATTTGTTTCTCGGCTCAAATCCATCTGAGTTTTGGCACCAATGTCAAGAATACTTAAAGGATTGTCTAACCAATCAGTACATTATTAAAGGAAACGATGATGGAATTTAACGACGAAACAAATTTTATTTTCGTCCAGATAATTTACAACAGGGTAGTTCTGTACACAAAAGATCAGTGCAGCGGAAGAACTTTATCTTTGGTGGAAATAACAAATTTGGCAATATATGAAGTGTTAAAAGTTTTCGTTCAAAAGATCGGACCGCTAATCGGATGGAGTTGGCTTCGCTAACTGATCGGCTGGATTACAGTAACATGGTGGCTTGGCGACTTTGGCTATAGAGTTGCGTGATCATTTGTTTATATTTTAAAGCTACTGTTAATGTAATTTAGGGAATATTTTGATAATTGGGAATCTGGCGCGGTCGTCTCATTTTTGGCGTAAATAATTTTATTTTGGTAACCCTGCTGATTTATAGTAAACCTATGTGAATAGATGTTTCCAATCTCTTTGTTTTGATTTGCAAAGAAAAATACCTCTCGCGCAGGCGCTGGAGCCAAAAAATTGACGCCAATGAAGAAAGATCGCAGGATTCCCAACTATCGAAATATCCCCGTAATTTATTGTATTTTTTGTTTATTTGGCGAAATATTTCAGATTGCAATGAATTGCTTTTCATTTTTAAAAAGTTTTTAGTCATCTTAGTTGAAGAACGTTTATTTTACATCGGGGGGGGGGGGGATGAGTGATTTTCAATTATTCAGAGAAATGTTTTTACCTTTATCATATCTTTAAACGATATCCTTCGATTGTTTTATTCTTTTTCATATGGGGGATGTTGCAGCGGGAGTTCCCGTTTGTTCTAGATGGGTAGTTAAATTTTTACACTTAATATCTGAGGATGTTTTTTATCCTTTGAGTATGGCTGAAGGAAAAAAACCATCAAGTACGGCAGAAAAAATAGTTAATAAAACAACTGCTCAGTGGGAATTAGATAAATCAAGTTGTAATGAATACTATACGCATTCTGACACCAAGCAGCTTAAAACAATTTCTTTTTACTTATTTTTTTCAATAAAACGGTTCAAGCACTTGATAGTTTATTGACATTTTTTAACTTTTCAATTTACAAAGTTTGAACAGAACAACGTCTGTCGGGTCCTCAAGTTTTCAATTAAAATGCAAAAACATCAACATCGGAAAAACATCGAAACCTAAACATCGATGGTCCAAAAACATCGAAAGTAAAACATCGATGTTAAAAACATCGATGTTTTACTTTCGATGTTTCCGAAACATCGACATCGATGTCGCACCCCTACTCTGAATGCTTACGCTTGCCGTCCACGTTTACGCTTGCTGTACGCATTTCCACGTTTTGATAATTCAGAAGCGATTTAAATATTGCGCTCTACGCTTACTATCAACCGCTTCGTTGCCAGTACACGGGAGTAAAGAAGTGAATTAAATATTGCACTCTGCACTTATGGCAACAGTGAATGGCAGTTCATCATTTGTGAAATCATGCGCAGAAACGTAAAAAAATGAAATTGACTCTAGTCACCGATTTAAATACGTTTTTAAAAATATTAAACTTTGTCAAATTATTTGAAAAATGGTTAAATCCTATGTTTTAAAGCATGCTCTTTCAGAAAAAAATACTTTTAAAATTTCGGAAACGATCCCATTTAACCCAAAGCTAAAAGAGATCCAACAGTTGCATAGATCTTCTGACCATATCCTAATTTTATATATATAACGGCTTAATTCATTTCTTTCAACTTTTTTCATTTAATGTAACTATTAGTCTCATTTAACAGAATGCTTTATTTAAAAATTCAACATTAAATTTGAAATTTCAGCAATATTGAGTTTGGCAACGTTTAACGAGCCGCTAAGTACATTGTTTTGACCAGTTTGTGGAAAAACGCAGAAAATAGGCCGTAACAAACCTGTAAAGGAAAATTACCAACCGTATCCGCTCTTTCTAGCTTTCGCGGCTTATAAAAGAATACAAGTTCTTTTACGATAAAATTTATCCTTTCATTTTAATAAAATATGATTTGCAAAGTCATAACTTCGAAGAGATTTATGTAATACGATACATTACGAATTTGTGTTTTAAAAGATTTTTTAAATAGCTTATTTGGAATTTTCTGACTCCATTAAACGGAATTAAAATAACATACATCATTGGTTTGGTACATTGAAGAATGTATTACATTGGGCGGGATATTCTTTTATTCGATATTCTAATAAGCGGGCTTGACTGCACATTAGTTATACACGTCACAACTATGTCCTTGAGAATTTTTTAAACCATTTTTTTTCTCTGTAATAACTTTATCAAGATAAACCTTGTTAATATATTGAGTGGTCCCAAAAATTCAAAAAAACTTGCAAAAAACCGATATTTTGCTTGCAAAGTAATAACAAAAACAGCAAAAAAAATTTCAAAATCCAAAAAACTGTCATTTTTAGCAAGTGTTTACGAACTTTTGGGATACCCCTAGTAGTTGGGGCAGAACTAACTTGACAGCATTGCAAAGGCTACGCGAATCCTAATCACAGCATTACGGTGCTGCCAGGCTAGGTTTGCCCAACTATAGCTTATTCTTATCGTTTATCTACTACATTTTTTCATTTCGTTAAAAAACATTATTTAACCGAACGAATTGTTTTTAGTGAATGGACTCAATATTAAGGCAAGCTATATATTTCGTCATAACGTACCAATTAAGAACTTATCTTTCACTACTTGTTTAATTTTTAGATTCGTACATACAAATTTACAAGTGCATTTCTACAATGTGAGAATCTTTAGAGAACGCATTTAGTCTATTTGATCCCTGATCCAAAACTACTACTGTCGTAACATCTGTCGCAGAACTGCAATCTTTCATTGTTATAGCGGTTATTCCGCGGACATAATGAGGAAAAATGAGTTCTTGCTTTCTATTTTGCTTTCTGGAAGATAAGCCAAATATTTCTGGCACATATTCCTCTCAGCCTAGCTTTGATGTCAGGACGCTTAATCATCTTCCTTTCCATTTAGAGCTCGATAAAAGACTTCTTTTCTTCATTCAGAGCTGTTTTGGCCACTATTAAACAGATGTGATACTTCCAGAGAATGGAGCTGTGATAAGTGGTTGCATTTGGAGCAAAAAAATATGTTAGTTGTTGGCAATTATGACTTTTAGAACGTAATCAAATATGTGCAGTTGTAAAAGATGTACTATGCTTTTGGCAACTGTTCTTAACAGTTTCGATTCAGTGCCTATGTTTTCATTTTTGATTTGATTCGAAGCGCAAAAAAAGAAATTTTCTTTACATCTAGATCATTACGTAAAAACGTAATCATTATAATAATTTACAAAGGCACCGCCCGTGGTCAATTTTATTAAATAAGTTGAAAAATAAAGAATAAATTAAAAACAATAGTGAAAACAATCCTAGGGATAAAAACAAACAGAAGTAGTTCAATTTGAGCAGATTTATTGAATAGCGATTATTTTACTATTTGATGCCGTTTTATGTTTAGAATTAAGCACACGACCAAATGAATATGTCCAGGCTGGAGACCGATTCATTTGGTCTCCCCTTTACAGGTCATTTGCTAAATTCGCAATCAATAAATCTTTCGTAATTCATTTGATATGAATTTTATTTTGCTATCGCTCCAAAATATGCGAATTGGTTAAAGAATTTAATAGTTCTAACAAGAACAAAACGGCTGGAACTTCCAAGAATAACCCGCCTTGAAATATTTATACGCATTTAACGTTAACGTGCGTAAAACTTCTGAGAAGGAAGTGGTTATTCCTAACTTCAAATTAGCGCATCCGCTTCCACTTATATAATCCTGATGTTTACGAATGCTTCTTAATCACTGGTTTAAGATTACAACTGCAAAAATCCGGTGACATTAATTAAACTGATCTATGACCTAGAATAAACATCATAATACATTTTGGTGTAGACTAATGGTCTACATGGCCTAATTATCACATAGGCCGTCTAGGCTTGGGTCTCGGGCCCATCTTCCTAAGGAGCTCCAAATCACAAAGAATTATGCAAAACATTACCACTATATACTGAACTCTCTCCCAACCATATCTTTGACTGCTCTGCCATTTTGGCGAAGCTCTTTAGAACCTATCCTGCTCCCCCACATCAACTTCTCTATTCCTTGGAAGTTACTGATGTGGCAGGGGCTGCTTTGGATACTTTTGGACTAGTTTGATTCTACCGCAGTATTCCACTGGACAAGATAACAAGAACAACAACAACATTACTACTATACGAAAGATACATGTATTTTTAAAATAATAGCCCACAAATATAGACTTGTTAATTGGAAACAAACTACCTTAAAGGAGAATTTTTATTAGTTTTGTCAGTAGCGAATTTAGCTTGTCAGAAGTATGAGAGGCCACAAAATGGATTATTAAATGAAAAGGATAAATGCTTTAAATAATTCTTTGATAACTCCCAAAAATTCATTCCGAATGACCCCAAACCTGTAATGGGGTCGTTTCCAAAATTTTAAAAATATTTTTTTCTGAAAGAGCATGCTTAAAAACATAGGATTTAACCATTTTTTAAATAACTTGTTTAAGTTTAATATTTAAAAAAATTGCTTAAATCGTTGCGCTTTCATTGTTTACGCTTTCTGCCGATGACATCACAAATGATGAAATGCCATTCAGTGTTGCCATTCATAGAGCAAAATATTTAATTCACATCTTTTCTCACGTGTATTGGCAACGATAGGGTTGATAGCAAGCGTAGAGCGCAATTTTAATTCGCTTCTTGATTATCATAACGTGGAACGATGCGCCAAAGAGCATTATTTGTGACGTCATCAAGACCACGCCTTGTTTGAAAAATCGGATATTTAAAAAAATTAGTTAGAAAATAACTGTTGGGAAAATGAAAGTATTTTCTGGGTCCATGTTTTTTTTTTTTTTTTTTTGCTTATTCTACCAATTTCAGTGACTAAAAGTAGTACTTTTGACTGAAGTAAACAACCCCATTTCATTACTGCATTCCGCTATAGAGTCTTCAGGCGATCTCCAAATTATTGTGGGCTTATAGGTTAGCTTTTACTTAGTCGGGCCCTAATTGTTCTGCCGAACTATAAGTCCAAACCAACACTAAGGTACCGATACTTTATACAATAGCAATTTTATCAAACAACTATGCTAATCTTGCTTTGTATTTAAAAAAAAAAAGAGCAGAGGAGAAAAATCATTCAAGTATTTTTTGTAAGCTTTAGATATATTACTTTTTAAGAAATGAAGTAACATAGTTTATAACAATCATTACACAACCTTTTTGAAAAAAAAAGTTAAAGAAAATATTATAACGGTGAATCACACGAATTTGCAGGAAAGTTCAATTACGTGTTTCGGTGTCATAAACTTCGGAGGATTTCAATGCAGAGGTTGTGAGCCTATTGATGAAATGGCATCCAACAAAAGCCCTGTACCTGAAAAAAACTTTGGTCGGATGTCTCTTATATATAACACATAGGCTCATATATTTTACATTACAAAAGAGGTTCCCTGTAAACACTAAACACGTGTCTGAAGTTCTCTGTAAAAATTTGTGCTATTGCACAGCGTAATATTTTCATTTTCTCTAGTGTCACTTTTTGTTAACACAAAGTATTAGATTCACAGTCTCATTTGCGTGTGTTAGAAGTATTTTATTGTTATTGCGGCTCAGAAAGAAAAACGAAAGCCATAAATCTCATTTCCTAAGCTTTCTGAGCAAACGAATATCTCTACTGGGGGACAATTTTGGACAAAAGTGATATTAACGGTTTCTTCTGCGGGTGATGAGGATTAAGGTTTAGAGTTTGGCACTCACAAGATCCAGTAGGCATTATCACATCTTTATTCATTACAACAGAGCACGTTAATTGACTTTTCTACTCTTTTGTAAATAGAAATTCGTATAACATTTTAAAAGAAATCTACAACAAGTATTTTTTTTTTATCTTTGACTGCAAGGTGAGTTGCTTTTATTTTTATTCAAAAAAATGTATGTTATTTCTTTAGTAACTTCAAGAAAAGTTTGAACATATTTTCCATTTTTTTTCAAGATGAAACTATAAACCCTAAGACAATGTACGCCTGTTGGCGTTATAATTGATGCTATTTGTGGCCGATATTTATTTTGTGCTAGTCACTTTTTAGCCTACTTTCCCAGTAAAAGTCAGAAAAAGAAGAAAAAAGCATGAAAGAAGGCTTAATGCATCTTAAAAATATCGCGAAAAACAAAAAAAAAGTCAAAAATAAATAAAATAATTAAATAAATATTGAAAAATTAAAAATTGGAAAGTAGGGTATTGAGATGGGGAAAAATGTCTGTCGGTCTGTCTGTCTGTCTGTCTGTCCCCCCCCCTAATAACTTTTGAATGAATAGTCCGATTCGAACAAACTTTTTTTTGTTCGAAAGATCTCGGCGAGGACACCTCATTCCCATATTTCACTTTTTGATTTGAACTATTTTTTGTTCAATTTTGAACAGTTCAAAAAAACTTAACATTAGCGCCTACGGGGAAATTCAAAGCAATTCCGAACTTTGAGGCGAATTTGCTTCAAACAAACTTTGTAGGAAAAAGCTTTTGATAAAAAACTTGTATACAAGATTTCT
Organism: Uloborus diversus; assembly: GCF_026930045.1. NCBI lineage: Eukaryota > Metazoa > Arthropoda > Arachnida > Araneae > Uloboridae > Uloborus > Uloborus diversus. The sequence continues at coordinate 10,099,389 of NW_026557765.1, forward strand.
TTTTGATTTGAACAATTTTCGGTTCAATTTTGAACACTTCAAATCCCTTAACATTAGCGCCTACGGGGAAACTGAAAGTCAATATAGATTCCTTACTTGAAGGCGGATTTACTTCAAACAAACTTTGTTGGAAATAGCTCTTGACGACCTACTCCCGACTCCGACTCCGAGAATTTAGGGGGACCTGACACCGACTCTGACTCCTGTTCCCGACAATTAATCGGACTCCGACTCCCCGACTTCGACTCTGACTTCGTAGCTTTGGCAAACATTTATACACGGAGGACAAATGACTGACTCCGATTCTTGGATATTCGACTCCGATCCGCTTTATCCCAAAATGAGATTGACTCCGACTCCGACTCCGCTGCTGTGGTTTTAACTGTGAAATAATTATTTTTGATATGATTTGTTTTTATTTTCACGCTAAAGTTTTAATTTAGGTATTTAGTTTTCGGTGAATAAACTCAAAAAATATGCGCAGACGATTTTTTTTTTGTTAATGAAAATTATTTCTTTAAGTTGACATTTTATTGTTTTTTTTTTTATTTTGGTAAGTGCATTAATTCGTTTAAAAAATTATTTTCGGCAACAGGGGAAAAAGAAACGATTTTTTTAATATGATGTATTTATTTTAATGAACTTATTATTATTTTTTCGCTTTGAAAGCTGTTAAAAAATTTTTTTTAATGGAAAGAAGTGTATTAGCTGCTTTGTTTAAAAGGTGCTGCTATTTTATTTGTTCGTTTTTTTTGAAAAAAAGTAAGGAATATTTTATTCCTAGAAATCAGCTTAAAATATTTAAAAAATATGTTTGAAAAAATTTGCGATTTTAGCTATTTTTGAGAATATTGATCAGGTACTAGAAGTAGTATGGGTATACGGGAAAGTAGGCTCGTCTAGTTCTAGACGGAACTTCTTGTTTACGCATAAGTTTATATCAAATATTTGTTCTGGAGCCATTTTTCAACAAATTATTACTTATGGTAATAAAACAGATTAAAAATTTACACTGATTAGCAGAAAACGTAATGATCTTCTAAGTTCAAATACAGAAATCTGATTAAAAAGAATATATGACGCTCTTGAAAAGTCAAACAGTTGCCTTATAGAGCACATCCAAAGATAATGTAAGCATTATTTACCTCTCGAATCTGACTCGGAAAAAAAATTATCAATCAGCTTTAAGTAAATTTATGTATCAGCCTTAAACACATGTCCAGGTAGCATATAAACAAACTTTACTCAGCTAGAGACCCTGTAACTGTGTTTGGACTAATGATTGGACACCGACGCAATTTCAGCCATTTTTTTTACTCATCCAACGCAAGTGAACAAACTTCCTCCTCAGAAGTTCTAAATTTACGTTTAAATCATTTTAATACTTTTCACCTTCGAATAATGTTTAGATCTTGTTTCGAGTTAAAACTATAATTAGAGCATGCAAAACAAGCTATACATGAGATAGATGACGTTTTCACTTGGTAGCCAATAAGCAGTCTCCAAATTTGTGCATGGTCTCTAGCAGAGTAAAGTTTGTTTATTTGCGTCATGCATAGGTTTAAGTAAATTTCGGATGTGAGCTCAAATTACGGATAATATGTCACACAAAACTTAATGAATTGATTTATAAAATAATGTATACTACACGTCATAATTACTTACTCTTATTATTCAGACACCACCTGAAAAAGCTTTTATTTCTTGTTGCCACCAATGTTTTGATTTTCAATAATTAAGCACAAAAGGTCATTGCATTAATTAGTTATTCAACTATGATTGTTCGTTTATGTTTTACAAATTTAAAATAGGAAAAGAATACAACTAAAACTTTTATAATGAACGAAAATGTTTACGATCATTGCCCATATTAGAGTAAAAAAATCCATTACAAAGAAAAAAAAATATTCGGAAGTTCTTATTTTATGCACCCACAAGCTGCACCTACTTTATTACTGCTTATACAACAATTATTGTACGAAAATGTAATCATTACTTATTTTAAAAGGTTTAGTTGCAAATTATAGTGCTCGAATGATACTAATTATTAACATTGATACTAATTACAAAGTACTGTATCCTCTTCACGTATCTGATCGGGTAGAGCGATAAAAAGTTCGAGGAAACTGTTCTTCTATTAAAAATCACTCAAACTAATGAATCTCATAGAAAAATTCTAATTTCATAATTGTCATGTAAATGATAGAGTAAGCTACATGTTTTTTAAATGGAATACAAATAAAAATTGCTAGTGAGACCTTGCTGAAAGCTGGGTACTTTTTTGTGGTGTGAAATGTTTGTTACTTAAGTGCTCTTCTTTAAATTTTAACATTACTTATATTTTCTTTGGCAAGTCTCGAACTTAACTACTAAAATAAGTTCATACGCGGTTTTTTTTTATTCAAGTTACGGTAAGTACTTTTTGAGGTAAAAATCAATTTTATCTCTCAATTATTTTTACGGTATCGACATACGGTATTTTGACGTAATCGACAACGTCAAATCGAAAAACTAATTAACTATAAAGCTCTAAAAAAAGTTTCGAGACCACTGTGCCATTTTAATTGCCCATACAACGCGATTGATTTACTTTTTTCTCAGTTGTTGCTGTCGTTTGAGTGAATAATGTACGTTACATATATTTTATTCAAAAAAAGGAAATTTTCCAAATTGAATTTGCTATATTTATTATATATACAAGCAGACGAAAATATATTTTTATATGAAATACCCCGCTAGCTCAGTCAATTCCAGCCGAGGACTGCAGTTTAGTGCTTATTAGCACTCATCAGCCCGGCATAGGAGTGACTGAGCTGGAGGTGGAAAATTTCTTAAGGAAGCCAAGAGTGCCAAACAAACTGGTAGCTAATACAGAATTAGCACGGACCAGACGAGTGACCGACTAAATGGTTCGGTTCAACTCGAAGATTGAAGGCAAGGCAGGTATATTTAGTAAGTTAAGGCAGAAATGCATGAAATACACCGCCAGCTCAGTCAATTCCAGCCGAGGACTGCAGTTTAGTGCTTATTAGCACTCATCAGCCCGGCATAGGAGATGTAACTTATTGAATATATTTTTATAGTTTGAAACATTTTTATTGAAACAGAATTTATCCTAACTGCTATCATACATATCTATTCTAACTGTAGCTGTATTCAAGATTTTGATTTCAAAAATGGTTCATCAGGCCTTTCTGAAAATGTTTTAAACATACATCATAACTTAAGAGTTATACATAGCTTTTTATACGCTTTAAAGAAGAAAAATTTTAGAAATTCGCATTCATAATACAATCAATGAGCTGCTTCGGACAAAAAGTCATGAAATAACTCCAATCCTGAAGTAGTTTACGAAATAGTACCGGAGAAAGGATAAAATAGCACAAGAATAAATACGATCGGTTCCAAGTCCTCTCTTTCAGGATCGAAATTTAGTGGAACAAATTTAGATTTATTTGACAAGCACTCAAGCTTTCCTCCTCGAAAATTTACAACAATCCCCCCTTATAAAATGGTTTTATCCAGGCGTTGAGCCAAAACTCCTCACTTTTATTGCTTACATTGTTTTTTCCAGGGGCCATCTTGTTCCGAGGCTGTCATAAAATCCATCTTAAAACTCGTGTAAGCATCTGGAAGTTTAATTTCTTTGTATTGGCCAATGAAAACCCGTACTTAAAAATATTATTGCGTTTTTTTTTTTGGAATAAAGATCAAGAAATACGCTATTATATTATTCAGAAAAAATCAGCAGTTTTCTTACATAAAATATTTTTTGACTTAGAATTAAGATAGCAAAAGGGTCATTTCACGTCAAATCACATAATACCATGTGCCATCATGTCTTGGATTTCGCTCACATTTTTTTTACAAATAGATATCCATGAGATTAGATATCTATTTGTAAAATTATTATTTTTTTTTTCTGATTTCTTGAATAAAATTAAGTTTTGGAGATTTTTTTTTTCAAACCTTCGATTTTTAAAACTTTTCGGGATCTCCTTTTTGGTAAAAATTAAAAAAATATCTTTAATTTATTTATTTTTCAGCTAATTAAGCTGATTTAGGTATCAGTCGTCATCGAATTTTATCGAATCATCGAATAATAAACTTGAAATATACTTAAATTTATACTTAAAAATGAGTAACTTTCCAAAAAAATTCTGATGAAAGCTTATATTTGCCAATGTGTAACTTTTAAAACAACACTGTAAAAAAATTTAGAGACGTTCTTGGAAAATAAAGGACAGCTAATGTGTCTAAATTCTGACACATAACATATCTGACAGAAAACATGAAAATTTCCAGATAAGAGTCAGTAACCGTCCTGAAGTTAACCTGGCATCTCTATGAAGAATCCAAAAAACCTTCTAAAAAACCCTGTCTCGCTTTTGGGAATAATTCAAAAAACCTTCCGAGAAAACTTACATGTTTGTAGAAATAGCTTGACACCATTCTGTTCTACCAGGAAAGCTCCTACAGCATTTTAGCCAATGTGGCTAAAGCTAATGCAGAGTTACAAGCAAGTATCTAACAGCTTATTTGCCTGCTCGATCCAGAGACTGCATTTTGGCCTCATTTGGGAGTCATTCTAACTGGAATGGCAGTTATTGAGATGACGGCAAAACACTAAACAAACAGCTGAGTGTATTTTGAAACTGATAGCTAAGCAAATTTTTTACAACAGTGAAAAGTCTGCATTTGTACAATTTGTTGCAATTCGGGAAACTTGGTCGCAAAATACTTGATTGTTACAAGAAACTGATGGACACCCGGAACGTTAGTTGGACGTACAACGTTTCGGAACTCTTTTACAGTGAACAATTATACCGTTTTATGCCAAAAGACGCAATAAAACTATGAATACATGAGTAGATCAGTATGCAAGAGGACCGCCGATACCAGCAATGGGGCCTAGTACCAATTTTAATTCCGGGCCCCCATGACCATGACTCCCCCCCCCCCCGATTGTATTTATTATACAGTCGCTTCATTTATTCTTACTCGCAAACTTCAAAATAAATAATTTAAAATTGAATTCATACGTGATGTTGCAGTCTCTAGGGGTTTTTTTTATTTTTAAATTTTAATGTAAATTGAAAACTTTAATTTGAAGTTTGCATAAAAATGTATTTTTAAATACAGTATCTTTATACAATAAAAATTGGATAATTTATTTGTCTTGTCCGAGATAAGTATAAGGTAGCATGACATACTATGAATTTTCAGTAAGGTGAAGTCGGATGGACCAAGGAAAAAATTCCGAATTTCAAAATTGAAAATCACGTATGCGAAAATTAAAGCAGTTCAGGAGGAATTATTGAGTTTCTAGGGATTAATTTACGTACGTTTCCATGACTCCAATGAATACAGATATACCTGTTCGGATTACAAAATGGGCATTTAGTTCTTTTGTCTGTAACATTCAGTAGCATATTTTCACCCTACGTACTTTCTTTGTCGCAAACTTAGGACTGAGTTAAAATCCACTCGTGCTGCGAGTTGATGCTCAATGCCAAGAATAGCTGGAGAATATAGTCTGCCTTGTCCATTTGCTGATCTAGATGTTTACTGAATTTATACAAACGATTGAGTGCTTTCAATAATTCAGGACGATGCAATTAAATGGGTTCACTGTAAAAAAAAAAACTGTAAATTTTGAAGAATAAATCCGTATTTTTTACAGAAAAAAGCTGTTCGTAATAAAATACAGGATTTCTCTGTTTTTTTGAATCTGTAACCGGTTATACTTTGATTTTCTTCGAATCTTCGAAATTTCGTCCGCGTGTTTGGATTTTGGTTCACGTGCTCGAGTTTTTGATCTTATATTTATTTAAAGCGAGTAAGCCTTAAATCGTTTGCAACTTCCATTTCATTGCATCCTAATCAATATTTTATTATTATGTTTTTTTGTCATCTGTTACAGAGGCATATTCGGAAATTTACCTTTGTATACATGTATTTCGTAGTAGTATAGTAAATATTGAAATGTATTTATGAAAGTATAGTTTCATTTTTTAATCTTCATAAAATAATAAATCAGCTTGAATAAATAATTAAAAATACGGAAGATTTCTGTAAAATAAACGGAAGAAAACTGGCGTCCTGGCTGACAGTTTTTTTCCGCAAATTTTACAGATTTTTTTTACAGTGTTGAATTATCGAAAAAACAGTTTCATGACCTAACGGGCCCCTCACAGCTCCGGGCCCCAGTACTATAGGTACGGTATCCCCACCCAAACGTTAGCCCCCTGATTACCAATAGATATTGCGAGTCAAAGTCACCCTCAATAATTCATGCTCTTTAATTACTGTATAAATAACATTTCCCATTTGTTTGAATACTGTAGGGTAGACCGGGGCATGTTAACGCATGTGGCACGTTTACACAATGTCCTTTTTTCTAAACGAACTATCACTGTAGAGCCAGCAGTCATAACAAATTGATGCTGCTCCACTAGCAAATATTCTCACAATTATTGAGTATCAGTCGGGCTTCAGTCTAGCATGCAGAAAGAATAATCTGTTTTTTACCAAGTTGAGTAAATTTTGTGCTGAACGTTTTGAAGCTCATTGTGAATAAATAATACTTAGTTAAAAAAGAAAAAAATGTATAATAATTAGCAGAATTTTATCCTTTTTTGAGAATTGTATTTGTTTGAACTGAAATGTTATTGATTTTTTTTTGCACGTTAAAAATAAATCCAAACTTGGCGACGGGGCAAGTTTACGCGTTGAACGTCGGATCACCTCTACGATCGTTCTTACTGTGTCTTACTTAAACGTGCCCTGACATTTTTTCGCTCCAAACTATCTTAAACCTTTTTAGTATTTTCCAGCTATTTAGTTTTGAAAACTAGCATTTCATTTTTAATTCAGCTGCACATTCGTATCTTATAGCTTACAATAATATAGTGCTATCTTCATGCCCCTTCAGCTCCAACTTTATACACTATTCGGTCTGTAATAAATTTGCTCTATTTTAACGATCATAAGACATTATGTTCAAAACACTAAAGGACCATGTTAAGTGTCAAAATAAATATGCGTGAACGTGCCCCGTGTACGGGGTAAGTTTACGCAACTGACTTGAACTCGAAAATAATTTTTTTAACGAATAAAAACAGAAACTGAGCAACAACTGAATGTACCAATTTTGACTCCGTTAACTGCTTCATAAAATCGCAATGTCTAAAGTTTCCTAAGTTAAAACATAAAAATTAGAAAATTCATTGAAAAAACTCCGCGTAAATGTGTCCTGGTCTACCCTACTGATGTGCCTCTTCCATATGTTATATTATGTATTGAAATCAACCTAAAGGGTAGCGAAGAAAGAAAGAACGCGTGCCATATATTTTCGAGCTATAGACATATTAGCAATATGAAAAAAAAATCTACTCTTAGTATATTTTCGTTAAATGATTCTTATGTTTAAGTTGATGCAATAACTGCATTGAGCGGGTGAAAAACTAAAAATGACAAAAGCTTTGCATTCGTTATTGCAACCCTACTCTCGCCAATTTTCAATTCCAATTTCCCATAGAACGCGTTTTTGTCTCTGACCAATGGCCGCTGAAAGAAGTAAAACCAAATCCCACCCAGTAACATGAAATATGATTTGTCCAATGACACATCTGCGCTGAGAGCACAAAATTGAAATGTGTTACCTCTTTGACTAATTTATTAAATTCAAGGTGACGCATTCAAGCTCTAGAACCAATAACGCATTAGCAAATATTGTTGAAAAAAAATCGAAAAGCAATATGAAAAAAATGAAATTTTTTCATATATCGAGCAATACGAAAAAAAATCGAAAGGATTTCTCGATCGAAGTATCGAGAAATCCTTTTAAAACCACTCTTTGAAAAAGACATACCAAGCTGGTGCACAGTTTTCGCTGCATCATCGATGGTAGATGGTTGTGGGCAAGTAAGCAAACATCTCCTTCGCCTTTATTTCCGGGAAAACCAGTCATGTGGTTTTCGGATATAGTCAATCTGTTGAGGTTTAGACATATGTTGTGTCCATCGCGTTTCTCCGTTTTGTATGAGGTGATATTTTGTGACAGCGTAGAAATTATAAATTCAAGCCATAGCATCAATAAAATTTTTGGATACAGTCAATCTATTGAGAGTTTGACATTTGTTGTGTCCGTCGAGTTTCTCCGTTCGGTATGAGGTGATATTTTCTAACAGCCTATAAAATCAAGCCACGGCATCAATCAAATTTTTGGATACAGTCAATCTGTTGAGGTCTTGAGATTTGTTGTGTTCATCGAGGTTCACGGTTTGGTATGAGGTGTTATTTTCTGACAGCATAGAAATTATAAATTCAAGACACGGCATCAAGAAAATTTTTGGATATAGTCAATCTGTCGAGGTTTTGACATTTGATGTGTCCATCGAGTTTCTCGATTTGGTATGAGGAGATATTTTCTGACAACATAGAAATTATAAATTCAAGCCACGGCATCAATCCCTGTCAGTACAGAGAGCGTCAGCTTTTGCGGTTGCCAACACTGTCTGGCTCCAAGTGAACGAATTTTGAACTCTCTCATGAAACGGCTTCCTTATAAAGAAAATGGAAGAGATTGGCAGAGAGAAGAGAGTATAAGCTTGTGAGTGACACGGACCATAGACTGATCTTGCGTTCTAGCTGTAATTATTTAGTATCATTAAATGTCTGTAAAATGGAACTGAATACCAGTGTTCCTTTAAAAGGCATATTAAGTCCCGATATAATTAAAATAAGTTCTTCGATACAAAGAATAGTCACTTTAAGTTATAAATACTAAGCTAATTATGTCTAAAGTCTGAAAACGAAAAGTGGGCACTTAGCCCCGCCTTGTTTCAGAAGTGTCCATTTCTGTGAAGGGGAGATATGGAGATGGAAGTAGAAGAACAATATTTGCCAATGCGTTATTGGTTCTAGAGCTTGAATGCGTCACCTTGAATTTAATAAATTAGTCAAAGAGGTAACACATTTCAATTTTGTGCTCTCAGCGCAGATGTGTCATTGGACAAATCATATTTCATGTTACTGGGTGGGATTTGGTTTTACTTCTTTCAGCGGCCATTGGTCAGAGACAAAAACGCGTTCTATGGGAAATTGGAATTGAAAATTGGCGAGAGTAGGGTTGCAATAACGAATGCAAAGCTTGTCATTTTTAGTTTTTCGCCCGCTCAATGCAGTTATTGCTGCAACTTAAACATAAGAATCATTTAACGAAAATATACTAAGAGTAGATTTTTTTTCATATTGCTAATATGTCTATAGCTCGAAAATATATGGCACCGTTCTTTCTTTCTTCGCTACCTATTTTTAAGAACGGAATAGCTTTCTCAAATGATCAAAAAGGGTCATTTGTTTGGCGGTCGGACTATACAGGGTGTTCCGTTTTAACCTGCAAGACCTTTATTTCCGTAACCGTTAGTCCTAGATGTATACTTCCAACTGCAAAAATGTTCAAAATCAGATGCAAAGTTAAGATATTGTAAGTTTGAAGCAAAATAAAAATGAGTCAAAATATACGTAATTTAACTTTTTATACGGGCCCCAGGTCCTCTAACTTATGTTTAGGGAAATAATATCCATTGAAAAATAATTCCAGCACAAAAAGTTTGAAATTAGTGTGACCAATATTCACCGAGATATAAAAAAGCCGCGTTTTGTGACTTACACCACTTTTCACTCTCCGTCAATAACACCTATTGGGGGAAAATATAGAGGTTAACAAGTGTTTAAAATGATCTGATGTGTTGTAATTTCTCAAATTGTTCGAGGTTTTGTTGTGTGTTTTTGCTTATCACGGCATAACATTTACATTTATTTTTGAATAACAATAAAAAATACAAATACCTTGTTTTTGACGACCTATCATTCTTCTGAAAAGGCGATAAGTTCCAATCTCATCTTCTGTATGGTCCCTTAAAACTTTGAAATGGAATATCTCCTTTAGTTTTAATCGCACAAATGTCAAGTTTTTTGTGTCAGTAATAGCTTTCAATGGAGATTATTTCCCTAAATATAAGTTCGGGGACCTGGGGCCCGTATAAAAAGTTAAATTTTGTATTTTTTGACTCATTCTTATTTTCACATCAAACTTTCACTATCTTAACTCTGCATCTGATTTTGAACATTTTTGCAATTGGAAGTATACATCTAGGACTAACGGTTGCGAAAATAAAGGTCTTGCATGTTAAAACGGGACACCCTGCATATATCTTAATGGGTAAATATTTGGCAAATCTAGTTAGCTTTAATAACTCTACATAATCTCATAACTGAGCTTTTGTAACTAAGAAAACCCACTTTAAAACATCGCATGGTATCGAGATTGTATTCAATTTACTTTATATATTGATAGCAACTCTCTTGCTATTGTTTCTCTTGCAACAATGGGCAACTTTTGTGTGCAGCTTTCATCAAACAAAAAGAGCCTATTTAATACGAAAAAGTAATTCCTTTAATCTTAAAGCAAATACTTTCTTCTATATATTGACTTTTCAAATATATATATATATATATATATATATATATATATATATATATATTTTCGTAACGAGAAACCTATAATTGCTAAAAAACGGTGACTATGTTCTAATTATAGGCTATAATGATTTCTCGATGCACGAGAAAATTCTTTAAGAAGTAAATTAGTTAAGTCTACTTAATTAAGGGCGGCTTAATGGAAAGTAATTATATGCATGTGTTAAGCGGCTGCTTTTGTGTGCTTTAGCTTTGGTTTTAAAATTAGATCAATACTATCATTCAACTCGATTCACTTTCAAGAAGAAACCTTTGTTGTCACAAGTAATGTAATTTAAGAAAGAAATGTCCTCTATATAGGGTAAAAGTACTCTTATATGAGTTAAGTTTTTATGTAACTGGTTCATAACTTAATAATAGTGTATTTGCTTATTAAAAAAGCAGTAAAAGTGGCAGCTCTTTCATATTTTTTACTAAAAAGATGCAAGACGGAGAATCGCTCATTTAGACAATACTCTGATCTAAGCAAAATTAGCCAGAACTGAATTAATAAAGTGGAGCACAGATTGCACTTACCTATTAAAGAATACTTTGGAGTCACTTTAGTTCGAGAAAATAGAGTTATACTACGAAAAGACTTCCTATTGTAACCTCCTTCTTTCGTCACACAGCTCCATTTTATTGGTTTTAAGCAAGAACGATACCACTTGTCAAATCTCGAATAAGTATTTTGAATTTCGTCCCCAAGTAGGACGTTTAAAAGAGACTGGAGAAAATTTCCTGCCGCTCCAACCCCAAATCAAAATTGTGGAAGTGGAGATAACTGGTGACGCCATCTCTCGATAATTATGCTAGTTATCCTTGTTCTGTGTTAAGGACAATGATGGTCTATATGCTAGGTGCTTTTTATAAAAGACCATCACTTTCGTGGAGTTGAAAGAGAGAATACCAAACAGCAACCCACCTCCACTTTTAAAAAAGAAATATATATATTTTTTAATTTTCAGTTCACGCGGAAATGCGATAGGTATTTACAGAGGCAAAACTAAGAAAATAATTTCAGACGAAATGCAAGACTAATTCCAACAACAGAACAGTAAATATTATGTATAATTTTAAATTAGAAAAACGTGTAAAGAAAGAAAAAAAGCTGTGTATGAGCGCATTGCAAGTATGCTTATAAAATAAATGAAATGTTTCATAATTTTTCTCCTTTTAAGGAATTTTCAATGAAAAAGGAAAAAATTAACATGCACAGGAAGCAATAAATTTGTTTTCAACCAGAAGTTTAACTCACATAAAAACTTAATAATAGTAAAAAATGCCATGTTTAGAAAGTACAGCGAGTATTAAAAGCATGAACTACAGTATTTCATCTGATTAAACATAAAGTCTTGTTTTGGTGACAAAAGTTGGCCCTTTTAGTACTTGTGAGTACATACTTAATTAAAACATACTCAAATTTCACCTAAGAATATTCAGATGAGTCATATGAGTACCATTATTCCCTCATTTGAAAGTGTACGCACAGAAGGCATAAAGAACAACACTTTCGAAGTTACAGAAAAGTCTTCTGTAGTTGGAGACTGTAAATCATACCAACACATGTAGGGACGAAAAAAAGAGGGAACACAATACAGTGAAGAATACACATAAACAATGGATCAAGTGACTTGTTGCGTGTTAACGACAACAACAGCAGACCAATGGTCTACTTGACACGTAATGCAATTACGTCACTACTATCGACCAATGACAACAACAATAGACTTTTAGTAACGGAGCCCAAAGAGTTTTTTGGGATTTACTCGAGCGCATCAGATGAACATATTAGATATACCTTACATCCTTTCGTGTATCTCCACCAAATTTAAATCCTTTATATAGAGCCGTACATCTAGGACATCCCGTCAGATTAGTATAAAAAAAAAAAAATCAGTAGTCTGAAATATTGAAACGCTTCAGATTAAGGTACAGTGGGCAAATTACTAGCTAATAAGTGTACATTTAGGAGATTAGACGATTGAACCGTCACGTAAGGGTGTGGGAGGTTTACAAAGTTGCAAAAAAAAAAACGTTTTTTTTACATTCCCGAGCGCAATATTGATTTTTTAAAATTTTTAATTTTGAAGAAAAAAATGCTAGAATTATGGGTAAAATATAATTTTCTGATCTCTACTAGTCGAAGTAATAAAAATCGTCTGTCAAGTTTAGAGCGCGTACATGCACATTAAGAGATTAAGCTTGACAGCGGAGAAATGGTGGATGAATTGGAAGCAGAAGCAGAAAATTACTCCATTGTGCTGTCCAGCAGGTGTGATCGGTGAGAATTTTTTTTATAGCTGTCAAATTAATATTACCCCTCTAAATAATCGTCTGATTTTAGGCTACGATGACTGGAACATCAAACTGTACCCCTTCTATATAAAAGTCTGACACGCTCAAGTGTTTCAATATGACAGTTGTTTTTGTTTTGTTTTGCATTTTCGAAAATTCGCTACGAGCTTGTGTCACTTCCAAAACGTCAGTCTTTTAAATGGGAGCATTTTCAGGGTTCACTCCCCCCCCCTGAATCCCTGAATATAAGACGCGATCAAATTTTTTTTTATATTCTTTCACACCACGCAAGTCGGCAGATGAACATACCTTTAGTTTGAAAGACACGCAGGAGCATCTAAACTATCAAGGTCCGATACGCTCAAGTATTTTTCATGAAACTCTTTTTTATTTTTATGAAAATTTGTAGACGCTTTCGCCACAACTGAAAGGGGAACATTATGCATGCAGGGTAGACCGGGGACATGTTGACGCAGTGTCTTTTTTACAAAACGAGTAATAACTGGAAAGCCAGCAGTCATAACATATTTTGATGCTGGTCCCTAGCAAATATTCTCGCAAGTTTTTGCGCAACTTAAGAACCAGGCAAATTTTTCCATGGTCCGATGGTGTGAATCGCAGTTCTAAGATATGCCTTTTCTCAGTTATGTGAAAATCGCACATACAATACTTCTGTCTGTATTGAAATTAATACCGATTCGGTGACAAAAAGAAAAAAAAAAAAAAAAAAGAAAAAAAAAAGAAAATGCGCAAATGTTTTTTGGAACGTAGGAATACATCCCAAAGGGGTGGTGGACAACTAGACAGGGCATCAAACTATAAACCCGAAATTTTCATCCTCTAAGGCATGTCGTTTTTGATGTTTGCTGGATACTGTACATAGTAATTAATAATAGTACATAATATTACTGTACATTAGGGATTGTACATACAAACGTCACGAGAAAGCTCGTGTTGGGTAAATTAGTGATTGCCAAAATGAATCTTTCGGTTGGCCATAGGTACATATGCAAGTTTTGAAGGTACATATGCAAGTGCGGATGGGTCGAAAAAAATTACTCAACAGTCATTCCGGGGTGAGTAAAACGGAAAATTTCTGCCGAAATTTGAGTATGAACTTTTTGCGAATACATTACTTCCCGTACTTCATTCAAGTAATAATTAGTTTCTGACAAATACTCTGATTCTAATTGAAAAGAAACAGCCTGGTTAAACAAAATGACATCTCTTCGTAAATGATGAGATATAAATTTAAATTTAAAAGGTGTAAAATTTAATGTAACTTAGCTGTTACATTAAATTTTACACTTAACTACCTTTTTCACATTTCTCTCCCAATTCCGACGAAGGAGTGGAAGAAATAGTGTAGTGATATTGGCAGTAATCAGTTTTATTCACCAACAATACAAAAACTCATAAATTTCTTTCTCAGCCTTTAGCAATTCATGATCCCGAACAGCAGTCGTTAAACGAATTGAAAGGAAAAGCTGCCAAGCACTTACTGTTCCTTGGGGAGAAATTTCTAACAGAAAACGATATTAGCAAATTCTTTTAAGAGTAGGAGGAATTTGAGGATATCTTTCTTTCGATCTGGAATGATATTTCTTGATCCTTATTTATGAGAAAAAAAAGTACAGAAATGTATTTTCCGAACTGCGGTTTTTCTATTTTGCAAGATGGAGGAACTATGTAAAGTTCTTGTGAAAGAAAGTCTATAGAGCCATCAGGGTTCAATTGCCTTTGAATATTTTATACTTTTCTAGCCAACTTGATAAAACGTGGGGATAAACTTTCGGTTTCACGATGATTAAGCAAAGGGGGTTGCGGTAGTTGTTTTTATAGTTTTAGTTTCATTTTCTTTCCAGGTGCTTTTAGTTTTATTCCCTTTTTCTGCATTTGGGCTGTTCCACGGAAAACGATAAATTTGTCCAACACGTGGCGCTTTATACATTTCATTCAAAATAATAAATTAAAAGGATAATTAGCAAATGTTGTTGCTGAAGAAATCACAAACATACGTGTGACTTCTTAAGCAAAAACCTTCGTCAGTACATTTTAAAATTACTTCTTGTTTTATGAAATATATTGTTACAAATTCTGTAAAGAGTAATTATTTTTGTGATTAATTTGTCGTAATCTAGCTAAATTTGGCGTTTATTAAATTATCATTCATCTAAAATTATTGTAGTAACGTAACCTGTAAATAGTTTCTTGTAATGAATATACAACCCCCGTACATTCGGTTGAAGTATACGATCCCCTCATTTCTGAATGATAAAATTTGTGAATGGGAAAGAAATAAGATAACGGTCTACGATTTTCTGGAATCTTTTGGAATATTGTGGAAACTTTTCGATGTCAATAAAAAGCCGCGCCGCATGATAAAAAGTGAGTCTCGATTGAGAAGTTATACTGAGTGTATTAGCTCTGTTCATTGCGAGGCATTTCGCTGTGTTGTTTTTCGTATTTGGATGTAAATACGTGTGTAACCGTTGAGTTTACGGTGTTGATTGTTATTTGTTTAATTGCTGATGATTAATTTAGCAGTTGTTAACGATCTTTCCTGTACATAGTGTAAATAAAGCTCCTGTATTTTTTTTTCTCAAGAACTGTGTCGTCCTTTCAAGAAAGTTTAAGCTACACCTGAACCTTTAACAATATGAACCGTCACGCGCGGTACAAAATCACCATTTTCAGTGGAATAGCCATATACAACTGCTTAAATTTTTAGATTTCAACAAATGAGGCATGCTTCCTTTACGATGGAACCTTATCCTTCAAAATCGACAATTTGTTTCGTCATTGCTACATTAATAGATCAAACAAAGTTAAAGTAACAAAGTTATCTCATAAAAATAATGCTGTGCGAGGAGTATCTTTGCATCAAATGTAAATATTAAAAAATGTGCTTACTCCTGTTGAATTAAAATATTAAGATCTATAGCAAAATGTTGGTGAAATTATAGAGTTGTCTCGTACGTGACGATAGAATGCTGTTTTGTAGCAGAAAATTTGTAGCAGAATTGTTGCGTAGTATAAAATTGAGTTATTAAGAATGGAGTAGGAACGAAATTTGACTTTTTTACTAATTAATGATTAATCTACTTCACATACTGTGTAAATGTTTAACTTTAAGCATTCATTTTTTTCTATGTTAAGGTTTTAAGAATTTTAAAGGTTAAAGTACCTCAGAAGGAATTTATTTCGTGATTTTTCGTTCAGTGTAGAATTCCCAATGAGAAAAGTTAATTCTTATTGATGTACTTTTAGCCTTTCTGAATTGACGTTGAAAGAACCAGCAAATATTATTCATGAATAGGAAGAGGAGTAAAGAAGGGGACACAACCACCTCATCTATCTGAACAGCGTATTTGTAGAAACAAAGAGAGCAATACTGGTATTAAAAACTGCGGCTGTCTGATTTCAAATCAAATGAGCTATCATTTCTTTATTATTATTTCATTTTTAAGTGAGTCTCTAAAATATTTAATTTTTGATTAAGTTTATATATTATTTCATTTTTAATAATTGTGCAATGTGATTTACTAAAAATTGTTTTAAAATTACTGCTCGACCAAAGAGACGCAAAAGCAAAAATAATAAATAAATAAATAAATGAACTTATAGATGGATGGATAAAGTATAAAACAAAAAGACACGCTGCTTTAATCAAAAAGGAAATTATCTGACAGAGGAAAAAAACTTACACTTGATTCCACAAACGCTATGTCTCAAAAAACATAACTCATTGGGCAACATCTGACTGAAATCTATTTTTTATCATACTAAATGTTAAACCTTAATTTGTAACACATAAAAAAGTGCCACTTATATTTATCTTATTTCGCTAATATCCCTTTCACTCGTGAATACTCTTTATTCACTCACCAGAAAGTCAATTTTCCGAAGGTAAACACCATAAAAACGCAAGGTCCCCTGGTGTGAAAATGGTTACACATTTATCAAAGAAAATCTTTAAAAAAAAAAGTAATCGACAGAAGAAAAAGCTGCTACCCTATTCTACTAACACCCTTTCCCCCGAAAAACATATTTCATGAGGGATCAGACAGGATTTGACAGAAATCGATCCTCATAGGGCAAAATTTCTTTGTTTCTGTTGGCAGCGGGCTCGAAGCGGAAAGAACTCAAAAAAGTGCAAGAGTGTTTTTTTAGTTTCACATTTATCTTCTATGTTTTCTATGAAAATCTCCTCCTGCAGAACATTGTTCGGGACATCAGTTTGCTTTGGAACTCCAACAGTGGTTTAAAATTGAGGATAAACTCTGTCTAGACAGATGTCTGGAAGCTTGTACGCAATCATCTGGCTGTCTGATTGTGAATAAAATGAAAAGAGAAATGTCATTCTAAGGAACTATTATCACTATTTTTTGAGATGTTACAATTCTAAGAAAAAAGGTTTTATTTTTATATTTTACAAATGTTAATTTAATGGGAGAGTACAAATGCGAAACATATGTCTTGTCTGTGTTTCAATTATGTGCTTTAGTATATGTGCATTATTTATTGCGTTGCAGTGAGCAGCGAAGGATAATCCACCAAGTGCAGCAATTCCTTGCAAAGTATAGCGTTGCAAAGTGCATATTGGAATAATTTATGGAAAATTTAAGGAAAAAAATATGTTTTCGTTTATAAAGATTACCTATGAAGATTGGCAGTAAATTTGGTCTGCTAATTTCTTTCAAACTCATATAAAAGTAAAAACAAAAATATTTCGTGAAGGGCATTTTCATAATTAAACTTTTGACTGCCGCTAGCGTAAATACACGGCTTGCTCAGCAGATGCGATGCGATTTAACTGCCCGGGCGTAAATATATGCCCCCACAAAATGCTATGATTTGCATTGCGTTGCTACGAGTAAAATTACTTCCAAGGCCTTGGAAGAGTGAAAGGTGGTGAAATTAAAAAGGGACACATTGTAGTCTGGAACGGTGAAAGTATTAACTGTTTAGTTATTGCTTGCGTTATTGTTTGAACAAAACGGTTTTCGCTTGCGGTTTCTATACTAACCGCCACTTTTAAAATCACTGGATTATAAAATCCTCCGCTTTTAAACGAGATCTGGAAAAACTGGACCATTATAATGCAAAAACACGGTAAAACAATTTTCTTCAATAAAATCAATGTCGCCGCTTTATAAAAGATTTTATCAAGCTTTTGGAAATAATCTGTTAAAAATGAAAAACGATATTGATACAACGTTAAAAACTGCCTCGGGCATGCCCCCCCTTTTTTTTATTTTTTTAAAATAAATTAGTGCATTGTAAACAGTGTTGGTTTACGTGTGCAATCAACAACCATGTTTCTGGATTTATCACACGAAAAATAAGTTTTTTTTTTGTCATTCATTCTCTAATTTCTTTTTTATTCAAAACTATTTAATGTGTAACTGGGGAGTAAATATTTCACGTTTGCATTAGCAAGTGAGAGGTTTTGAGGAAGATAATGTTTTCGTTGGCATCTAAGTCTAAACAATATAATAACTTTTAATAAATAAATTTAAAATATCATGTGCAGACTTAGTTGTTGGTGTTATATAATTTTTTTTTTTGGATAAATTGATCGTAAAATATAGTAACTAGGGGCCGAAAAGCTTTGGGGGTGTAAAATATGGTGCCTTTACCCTATACCTATCTTGAAATTGTTTGGAGACATAAAACCACAGATCAAGTATAACTAGATACACAATTCCGTTGTGGCAACCGCTGGTCGCCACTAAATGAGAGAATTTTGAACTAAGCCGACAAAAGCACAGCCTGCGAGGTTTTATGCGATACTATAAAACAAAGAAAGCTTGTGATGTTGTGACGAACAAAGGAGTTTTTAAACACTGGAAAAAAAACTCTGCATTAAAGTTGCAATTCTTTTACTTTATTTTATTATTACTTTTTTTTGATCTCCATTTCGGACCTGCTCAAAATGAAATGGCAGGAAATCTTTGAGCCAGGCTAATAACTCATTTTTAATGGATTTAATAATTATTATTTCATAAGCTTTTATAACTTTACAATATTTATAGTTTTCTTTTCTTTTATAGCAACATTTGCAATAAAACTATTAAAATGCATTCAAACTCGAGCCCTGATTTATCAAGGAAATCAGAAATACTTGGTTAAGTCTATAGGAGCACAACTCACTTATAACGAGCCCTGATTTAACAAGGAATTTAGAAATATTTGGTTAAGTCTATAGGAGCACAACTCACTTATAACGAGCCCTGATTTAACAAGGAATTTAGAAATATTTGGTTAAGTCTATAGGAGCACAACTCACTTATAACGAGCCCTGATTTAACAAGGAATTTAGAAATATTTGGTTAAGTCTATAGTAGCACAACTCACTTATAACGAGCCCTGATTTTACAAGGAATTTAGAAATATTTGGTTAAGTCTATAGGAGCACAACTCACTTATAACGAGCCCTGATTTAACAAGGAATTTAGAAATATTTGGTTAAGTCTATAGGAGCACAACTCGCTTTTAACGAGAAAACCCCGCTTAAAACGAGCAATATTTTTTTGATCCATAAACTTTCTATTGACTTCCAGCCCAGCTTAGCCTTTTTTCTGGTAAGTTTTCTTTAACATACCAAGGTTAGTGATAAACCATAAATCCTGAGAACGAGCGATGACAGCATTTTTTTTATCTGTGGAGTAAAAAACCATTAAGAAAATATATATGTCTGTATATGTATATCCCTCAGAAACATTGACGTTTAGACAGTTCAAAGCAAAGTAACCAACTTCTTTGGAACACTGTGATTAAAAAAAAACCGAGCTGATGTGTGCATCACATGACTTCCTTTTACTCCAATTTAAAGTCATTTCCCCATTATTGGCAATTTTAATGTGATTCAATTCTTTGCTCTCTAAATATCACCAACAGTGGTCAAATTGAAACCAAATTAAAAAAAAAAATCGCCAAATTTGTCGCCAAGTTGGCGACAATACTTGGCGACCAAAGACTGGCGATACATCGCCGTGTTCGACAAATTATAACACAACTTGAGTTTACATCGAAATTAACAATGATTTCCCCTCAAAAAGGGGCAAAAGATCCCTTTAGGAACATCCGAATGCAACCAAAAGGGAAAGTGCACAACTATATCCCACTAGGAGTCTACGTACCAAATTTGAACTTTCTAGGACATACCGTTTTTGAGTTATGCGAGATACATACACACATACATACGTACATACGGACGTCACGAGAAAATCCGTTGTAATTAACGCGGGGGTCGTCAAAATGGATATTTCGGGTGTCTGTACGTTCCTAAGCATATATCCACGTGTGATCGGGTCGAAAAAAACCCAACATTCATTCGGGGGGTGAGAAAAATGGAAATTAAAACCGATTTTTGAGTGAATATTTTTTCGCGAATACAATACTTCCTTTTTTGTAAAAGGAAGTAAAAAAAGCAACATGATGAACTTTAATGATTTTTTCACGAATTTATTTTTTTCAAAAACTCGGTTATAACGAGCAAATATCGCGGTCCCTTTGCGCTCGTTATAAAGAGCAGTATTAGTAGGGAAGTTCAAAGTATAGGAAATGCGACTTAAAGTTCGTACATTGAACGACGGTACCTCAAATCGTAGGTCATTTAATTTGCATTAAAATCAATTTTTTAATATTTCTTACATTAAGGATATATTTAATCATTTTGCCATTAAGTGGGATTTCATAAATTATTTCAATAAGCCAGATGAGTGAAAAACTGGGTAATTAAATTCCTATTACGTCACAAAACTTAATTAAAGATTACTAATGAGTTCATTTTTATGAATTGTTAATTTATATTTAGCTAATAAGACTCAGTTTTTTTTTACGGGGGAGGATAAAATCTTGTTAAATGCATGAATAGCTTCAACATCATAAAGAATTTTTCTTTCCGTGACTTAACAATTATTTGAAAAATCCTGTTTGATAAAGCGGAAATTTGAAAAAAAAAAATTGTGAAGAAAACATTAAGGTAAAAAAATACAAATTTTGAGGTTTTCGTTGAACCATATTAAAAAATGAAAAACGTTCACTTCTTAAAAGTGTGCATTTACCCATATTTAAGCTCATAATGGATTCAGAGTTACTTAGGTGTTTAAGTTCTCTGACTTCGAGTAAAAAGTTAAAAAAAAAAAAACCTCATTACAGAAGTCGCTGCATGGAGTTCAATTGCATTAGTTTTTAGCCTAAAAATTGCGTACGATTTTTTAATTTTATCAAATGATTGTTGTATATCTTTTACGTGCTGATGAATATTCAAAAAAGGAATTATGTTCACTTTAATTGCAAAAAAAAAAAGTTTTTTATTTTAAGACGTGCTTTTTTTGATAAGGCATTTCACACTTGCGAATAATTTATGTGATTTCAAAAAACTGGTTTTGTTAGCTATAGGCTATAGTTTGTCAACTTTATTAATGAGTTTTCAGCATTTTTAATGAGGTTTACCCATAGCTTACTTTAAAATGATGTCTTATTCAAGAAATCTATTCGAATATGTTAAAAAAATCGTATATTTTGCGCAAAAACTTTAATGCAATGATTTTTGCATTAATAAATAAGCTTTGAATCAATAAGTTGTCCATGGCTTTTGAATCCAGCATTAACATTGTAGCAAAGTTACTTTTTCTGTAACTAAGACATAAAAGAAACTATTAGATTCGTGAAAATTTTCGGTACATCAACTCAGTACAGCAGCACACAAATTACTTTTCAATGAAATTAAAGCAAACAACAAGTTTGTCCAAAATTTCAATTTGAATGATAGCTCACGTCTCAGCTACTACGCCCAGAAATACAGACGAATCACATAATTCAGACGATACTGGTGCGCATGGTGCGATAGAAAAAATAAAAATCAGCAAAAGAAACGGAAAAATTAATATATAAAATAAAAGCATCTGAGCAAGAAACCGTTTGCAGACTTTTCCTCCCAGACGTACGAATATTATCGTGTTTATACAATAGTGGTGTGTTCGCCTAGAAGGTAGAACAAAATGCGAGAATGCTAAAATATTTTAATGTAACCACAAAATTAAGTTCATTATAGATGTTTGCTTTTAATTTCTACTGAATACGCTCACGCTCCTCTTGAAAGTGTTCCACGCCCCCTTCCCTTCCAGGGGGCGCGCCTCACAGGCGGAGAACCCCTGCCTTAGTGATTATGAAACGCGTGCATCAAAATCCCATCATTACTTTCCCTTCTTGACTGGGGTCATTTCCAATATTTTAAAAGTATTGTTTTCTGAAAGAACATGCTTAAAAACATATTATCTAACCATGTTTTAAATAATTTGTTTCCGTTTAATATTTTTAAAAAATTACTTAAATCGGTGATTGTTTCATTGTTTACATTTCTTGCCGATGACATCACAAAGGATGAAATGCCATTCTGTGCTGCCATTCACACAGCAAAATATTTGATTCGCATCTTTACTCACGTGTATTGGCAATGATAGGGTTAATAGCAAGCGTAGAGCGCAATTTTAATTCGCTTCTTGATTATCATAACATGGAAACGCAGTACAAAGATGCACCAAAAAGCATCATTTGTGATGTCATCTAGACTAAGCCTTGTTTGAAAAATCGGACATTTTAAAAAATTAATTAAAAAATAACTGTTGGGTAAATGAAAGAATTTTCTGGGTAAATGTTTTTTTTTTTGCTTATTCTATCAATTTTGGTGACTCAAAGTAATCTTTTTGACTGAAGGAAACAACCTCATTGTTTTATCTTGGCTTCTGACAAATTTTCACGCTTAACGTGGAGAGAAGCTGCTTGTTTTTTTAAACCCCTCTTTTTATTTTGTCACAGTCAGTATTTACTTGTTTGTAAACGTTTGGAATCAATTGTTTCTTTTTATGAAACTCCTCTATATCAATGTTTAAAAAATTTCTTTAGTTTAGGGTTTTTTTCGCTTCCAAACAAATTCTCACAAATTCAAATATTTAATTCTAATTGCTCAATTGAAAAAAAATTGGTGTGGCTACATAACATCATTTCTTGTGGTAGTAGGGGAGAGTAGTGTGTACCTTGTGACACTTTTCATATTTTAGTTTTTAACGTCAAGTATTTAAATCAAATTTAAAATCTAAAAGTCACATTAAAATACCCCAACATATTTCTCTGCAATATGTTTTTTAAAATTCAGACAGTTTGAACATAAAATATTTGCCAGCCATTTAAAGTAAGAGCTCCTAACTGTCCCAAGGTACATCTTCCTATTGTACCTTGGACACATCCTATTATACATTGGGACACTCTTCATGATTCAGGAAACAGCCAAATATTACTTAAACCAATTTTGCACAAAAAAAAAGTCATGGTACTGAATTAAATTATGGACAATGAATAACGAGTATGAATTAATGAATTACTAGTGTTCACCTCAGTTATGAATATGGTTGAAATTCGACCATATTCATGACTGAATATTTGAGAAAACTTGTTTGAATTTAACTATTTTCAATATTTTTATGTCTACTCTTACTCATGTTTATTGCATATCTGTAAACATACGATTTTCATGTGTACACACAATACCAAACAGTAATAATTTATTCCAATTTTGCTTTTTGTCTGTTATTCTCAAAATAAATGGATGAAAGGGAATATTTAGGTAATGGGGTCGTTTCCGAAATTTTAAAAGTATTTTTTTCTGAAAGAGCATGCTTTAAGACATAGGTTTTAACCATTTTTAAAATAACTTGAAAAATGTAATATTTTTAACAATTATTTCAATCGGTGCGCAGATTGAAATTCATTTTTTACGCTTCTGCACATGGCATCAAAACCGATTAAATGTCATTCACTGATGCCATTCACGCACAGCGCAAATTAACATAACCTGGAAGCGCGGTTGACAGCAAAGCGTAGACATTTAGTGCGGCAATGGAGTAGCGCGCCAAAGTACATCACTTGTAGCGCCATATAGACCACGTCTTATTTCAAAAATCGGACATTTAAAAAAATTAATAAAAATACCTGTTGGGAAAATAAAAGTTTTTTTCTGGCTTCATGTTATTTTATTATTATATAAAATAGCATGTTATGTAATAATTTGCATGTTATTATATTATTATTTGCTTATTCTATCAATTTCAGTGACTAAAAGTAGTATTTTTGACTGAAGGAAACAACCCTATTGGGACATTGGGGTGGTCGTCAAATTCTTGGCTTGAATCATTTTATTTTGGATACCATGTTGCTTTGTGCTAACCCTATTCAATTAGATATTTCCCTCTCTTTGTTTACGTATGCAAAGGAAAAACATTTTTCGCCCTGGCATTGGAAACAAAAAAATTGACGCCAATGGATAATAATCGCCAATTATTCAATTTTCGAAATCTTCCCGTATGAAATGAAGCATCAAAACTCAGTTTATACGTAAAACTTCTGTATGAGCAATATTACTTATAAAACGCCTACTATTATTAAGTAAGTTGCTTCTTCGTCATTAGAAATATAAATTTCCAAGTAACAAATAAAAGAATTCTACTCGTGGCAACTGTCCATTCGAAAACACTGGACGTTACAATAGTAGTACATTTTTAAAAAAAAGGTTGTCTTTGTGGTTTGTTTACGGTTAAGGGCGGTGCATAACTGATGTCACACTTTTGACATTCTCTCCCCTTTGTCACAAAGTTTCGCACTTCACCATACCCTATTGCTAGGGCGATACCCCATAGTGGAAACCCAGCCGTAGGTGGGGTCTGGTCTTTGGGGGACCGGGCCCGTCCCTATGCCGGTCCCAAGCCCGGGTAAATGGGGAGGGTTTTACGATGGTGTAGCATCCACGTATGTAAAACGACCACTCTTTACTTGCGTGTGAGCAGATTTGTATCTGCCCAATGGCTATCGAGTGGGACAGTGAGTAGGCAATGGGCACCACCGGAGTCAGGTCCGTACCTGGGTCCACGGTGTCTAGAGTCGTAAGTGGTTTAGATCTCGTTCCCTTACGGGTAGGGGGGCCCCGGCCGAAAGGTCAGTTCTCTGGAAGCCCTAGATGGCATAGCAGAGCGGGGTTCCCTGTTTCGTACCCCATAGTGGAGTGAGTACAAAGCGTTGTGTTACGATTTGGTGGACATTTGAACTGTAGAATATAGAAGAAATAATGGTTGGATTCATTATAACACATTGAATATTTATTAAATAAAATAGTACATATACAATTCTAATCTAACCTTAGATATTTACTCACGAATTAAACAATAATACTCAAAACGTTAAGGATTTCAAAAATTAAACACATCATGATTCTGCTCTCCAAAGAAATTAAACATTAATCTACTGGTTTAAATTAAGTAGTGGGAAGTGGGAGCTAGTATAGTACGTACCAAGATTTCGGTCCTTTCTCCACTTAGTAATCCAAGGGCATTCGCGGGCGTGCGTTTCTATCACGACTCCGGACAAAACGTCTCAGAGAAACACAGAGCTCACGAATTAAACAATAATACTCAAAACGTTAAGGATTTCAAAAATTAAACACATCATGATTCTGCTCTCCAAAGAAATTAAACATTAATCTACTGTTTTCGCAACCGCTGAATGTATCCCTAAAAATGGATTACGTAAAATTGGAGTTAACAAAATGTCGTCTCCTACTTTAGCGGGGATATCGACAGCTAAATCTACAATTTTGGTTTCATGTGGTTGCAGCGTGTGCTTTTTCCTGAGAGTGGCTGTGGATGAAGGCAAATTATTAAATGAAGTGGAATTAGCATCATAAAGTTTCGTTGAAACAGTATTGGATGCAAGCGTGTCATTGTAAAAATTAAGTTGAAATTTGTGTAATTATAGAAAATCATAGCTCAAAATAGCCCTGTATTGCGACGGAAAATTTTTTGTAGCAAAAAAATTGTGTCGAAAATGCTCATCACCTATTGTTATTGGTATTGAAACGCAACACTCAAATTTTAAAGTTTTGCCTGAAATAGTTTTTATCAAAATGTCCTTACTAACGGTTTAATTAAAGGATCATTTTTAATTTTGTTGTACACAAAATTATCAAGGAGACTAAGTCTAGCACCACTATCAGCAAGACAAACAGTGTCAAGGCCTGCAAATTTCATTACTAATACGGGTAAATAAAAATTTGAAATATTTGGGTCAATTTTCTGGGTATTCAAGACGCATGGAAACGGCTTATATTTCTCGGTTTGGGGATCGCTAACCGTTTCATTTTTTTCTCTTATTCCGGCGAGCCCCACTTCTAGTTTAAAGGACGCTGATTTGTAGAGGGGTGAAATGGAGAAAAAGCGCACTGCTGATCTCTGTTATTCTGGGTCTGGGACTGAAAGTGAGGGTGGAAACTTTGGCGCGGGAGATAAGAGTTGTTGTAAGGGGATCTGCTGGAGAACTGATTCTGCGGGGGGAGGACGGGGATGTCATTTCTTGCGTGATTTTGGAAATAACATTCATTAGTGTAATGATTCGTTCGATTGCTAATTTCGCAATATCGTGCATTGTTTGCATTGTTTTGTCCGTATGTGGGTGAAGGTCTGAAGTTTCGGGAATTATTTTGCCCATGTGTATTTACTGATCTGTAATTGCCTGAAAAATTTTGCCTATAATCAGGTGGAGTTCTAAAGTTATTTGTTCTGGGCTGATATTGATTTCGAGATTCGCGAAAATTTGAAGAGAGTTTTAAATCCTGAATATCTTTAGTTAAGGATGAGATCATTTCGTGCGTAGCACGCGCATGTTCGGAAAGGATTTTAGCAAAATCGCTGTTAGTCGGCGAGGTAGTTGTCTGAGTGTTTGTGTTATTTACTGCGTGTTCACTTTCGATTCTGTTCAACTCTAACAATTCCACGAAGTCGACCGCTTCCTGGAATTCCGTGGGATTTTTCATTAAGACTGATTGTTTGAATTCTGGGCGTAAGCCGTCAATGAATTTGGACAATTTTGTGTTATTATAAATTTTCTTAACGTCAGCGTTTTCTAACGCGATGTCGCCAAAAAATTTCAATGTGGCGGTTGCTACCCTAGCAGCAAAGTGCTTAGCTGGCTCCTTTTCGTACATTTTACACGATGAAAATAGCTGTTGTGATGATAAACTGGATTTAATTTCAAAAAAATCTAAAAATTTTGTTTTGAAATTATCATAATTAAGCTCAGAAGATAGCTCCGGGCAGTTTATCAAGTGATTTAATGCATCACCTTGGATTCGTGATTTTATAACGAACAATTTCTCTTCATCGGAACAGTTGGATGCGGTGGTAAGATTATCAACTAGTTGTACAAAATATCGGGGTGTGACAGCAAAAGAGTTATCGAATTGTGGGATAAGATACTGAAAGGTGGCTAGTTTTGAGATAATGGGGAGGGAATTAGCACCCTCGGAAGGATTTTCGGTGTTTGTATCTTGCATGATTGCACAATTTTTTTTTTCTGGGCAAAATATTTCAATAAACAAATAATAACGCAATAAATTTTCTCAAAAGAACACAAATAGAATACATTTTCAATATCGATCCGTCATAATAGAGAAAAATTAAAACGATAAATAATAATTTCATTTCACAAAAAAATCAGCTGGTATAAGATCAAACAAACAAAATTTCAAGAACCATGAATTGTTTTTAGAACGTAAGCTATAGACACCACGTAAAGCTATAGACGCCATTTAAAATCCGAGAAAATAATTGAGTCTTATTTAAAAAGTGATATAATATTACAGGTACAAAGTGATAAGATGAATCCAACTATAATGAATGTAAACGAAGTCGTTTCTCTAACAAAATAGAAAAAGTCACGGTATCATTTACTGTTGCCTTTGACTAAATTAAAATTCGCATCATCAATAAACGTTCGAAATGGTCGCGGCATCATTTACTGCTGCCAATCACTAACTTAAAATTCGCGTCGTTAATAACCGTTCGAAATGGTCACGGCATCATTTACTGCTAGGCCGATACCCCATAGTGGAGTAAGTACAAAGCGTTGTGTTACGATTTGGTGGACATTTGAACTGTAGAATATAGAAGAAATAATAGTTGGATTCATTATAGCACATTGAATATTTATTAAATAAAATAGTACATATACAATTCTAATCTAACCTTAGATATTTAGTCACGAATTAAACAATAATACTCAAAACATTAAGGATTTCAAAAATTAAACACATCATGATTCTGCTCTCCAAAGAAATTAAACATTAATCTACTGGTTTAAATTAAGTAGTGGGAAGTGGGAGCTAGTATAGTACGTACCAAGATTTCGGTCCTTTCTCCACTTAGTAATCCAAGGGCATTCGCGGGCGTGCGTTTCTATCATGACTCCGGACAAAACGTCTCAGAGAAACACAGAGCTCTCGAAAGCTTTTCTACCCTCAAAACTCAGAGTTTCACTTACTATTCTGTGCATTGTCTTCATATCCACCAATTTTCGTCTCAATCGGGTCATTCCTTCTTGGTTCGTCGATTTTTTTTTGTTATTGATTGTAGATGCACTATCATTATTTTCTCATAACCAAAATATTCAAAGTACTTTTCTTTTACAACAGAATAAAGTTCGGTTGACGATTAGATTTACAAATACAAACACAGAAAATGAAATACAAGAAGACAGAAATATGAAAAACAGAAAAATGAAATACAGAAAATGGAAATACTTAATTTGGAGTCATGAAATTTTCTTTTTCTTACAAAATCATCAATCTCTTGATGCTGATTGTTACTATGGCACCATTTAGTGGTGAAGGTTTCTATTAGAGATTGCTAAAACATGACTGCTAAAAATAGATTCTTAGAAATTAGCAGTGTCCTAAGGTACAGCGCTCTTCCTTACCGTTAATCAAAAATAAAAATTTCAGTTCAGTTTTGAACAAAATGGGCCCAGATACACTGTAACACAATATAAATAACCTCTTTTTTCTTATTTCAAAATGAAAACAAGAAAATCATCGCATCGGATGCTTAGGCAATAAATATCGAAAATAAAAATAACATTTCCATTCAAAATTTCTTCATCCAGATTTTATACGTTAAAAAATAATATTAAATTTCATAGATTGAAAAATTTCTGAACAACTGTAAAAAAACCTCCCAATCTTTGAAACGTCAATTTATAATTCTCACGTTACCAATTTTTCTTGAAATATTACTTTCCGGCTTTTCGGAATGATTTAACTTTCCTTAAAGGAAAAAGTCTAAAAAAAAAAGATGCAAATAAAAAACAAATTACCAGAAGGTTTGGCCGCCAAAATGTACGTGCTTGAAATCTAATACAATTTCTCATGTAATCTTGAGAAAAATAAATTTCTTGGAAGGAAAAATATTCGAATGCTTTTAAAGTGTCAATTGGAGCTTACGTCAGGATTCTAAAATCTTAAATTTCTCTCTACATTTTGTTGCGGTTGTATATTGAGGCGTTGTGATTTTCCAGTAATTGGAAAAGAGAATATTTTTTGTCACTGGGAAAAAAGTAGCTTATTGAATATAAATTTAAACTGAATTTGAAATATTTATAAAAATACTTCGATAGTTACGTGTTACTTAAATGCTTGTGTGTTGTACTTTCATTTGTATAAAATATTTTGAACAAAAGGTAAATTTCAGTGTTCCAATCAGAATCATAAATGGTTAAAAAAAACTTTTTCCATAATGAAGAAATTAGTTTTGAAAATTACGATAAATAAGAAATAACAATGTAATTTATAATAAAGCTTGCATTGAAACATTAATTTTTAACTTTTGGCAATAAATTTGTACCTTTAATTAAAAAATGAGTTATCTAATAAAGGAATGTTCTGAAATTAGTCAATAACGAAATAAGTAAAAGATATACTAATGGATTGAATAACGAAATGAATCCATCCACTTTACTCCTACGCAATTGACTAATTAAGCATGACATTCAAAACACAAATAAGCAAAATAGTGACTAAATTTGCAATGCACCGGATATTAGTAGATCTCCATTAATATTCGAAATGTTAAAAAGAAAAGTTTTATCAATTTCAAATCACAAAAAAAAAAAAAAAAAAAAAAAAAAAAGATTCGCCACAAATTGTTACAATATAAGTATCGATATTTGAAATTGCTTGTATCATACGTTTATGTTATGTAGCATGTATTATCATATGTTTATGTTATGCAGTATGTATTATCATATGTTTATGTTATGCAGTATGTATTATCATATGTTTATGTTATGCAGTATGTATTATCATATGATACGTGGGATGTATCTTACCCCTCTTAGAAGTTCTGAATCTCTCTTCTAAGGAGTTCTAAGAACATTTAACTGATACACCCTGTACATTAAATGCATTTTCATGAATTGGAAAACATCTGTTTTTAACGACTAAAATTTTTCAATTAATAATGGATTTCATTAAAAAATTGTAGTTACAACTTATATGCAGCTAAATGGAATGCAAATCATTATTTATTGGTTAATAGATATTTTAAAAAGAAAGGGCAGAAAATTTAAATTTCATCTTGTCATTAAACTGCTTTGAAAAGCAGCAAATTATACCGATTTCACAGAATGAATAACAATTGGAGAAAATAAGTTTTTACTTATATTTCATGCTTCAGTCAAACTTTTTAAAAACTGCCAGTGTTATGTTAATTGGTAAGCTGTAAAAACTAATAGAGAAAGATATTTCTCCATAAAATAATACATGTTTGTTTGCTTGTTTTTTTTTTTAAACACAATTATATTTAAGCATGAATTGCATCAATAAATTCGGTTGACAGTTACATTTCGTTCTTTCTTGTACAGTTTTATTCAATAGCGGAGTTAACATTAAAAACAGCTTTTCTTAGGGCTTCTTGATATTATTTCGCATCAGCAAAAAAGTTCCTTTTCTTTTGCATTGAAAAGTAGTTTTTTTCATCTATTTTCTACTACAACTGTCTAAAAAGACAAAAGATGTTAACAGCACAAATCCCTGAAGCGTTGCCAATTCTCGACTCAAGTGATGTGACGTTGCGATCTAAGTAAATGCATATTCAAAGCCACTGTAAAGTAATCACATTTTGAAGAATAAAACTTCAGATGCGTAAACCTTTAGGGGAAACATGAAGCAATCTACATAACGGGTCGATATTAAGAAAGAGAAGGATTGCTATTCAGTAATTTCTTTCTGATAAATTATTTGAATGTGAGCCTTAATCATGAATGCTACGGTGTAGTCTTTTTCAACCCCTTTTGACCGTGGATCAATAAAAAAAGGTGAAAAAAATTAGACATCTATAAAAAATTTTGAAATTATTTTTCTGACCGGAAGGTTTTTCGATGCAAAAAACGAAGCTTTATAACCTCGAAGAGCTCTTTTATAAATACATTGTAATATTTCTTTTTTTACTTACTTAAAATAATATTTAAATGTAAACATAAGTAATTATTGTAATTTTTATACATAAGAAAGTAAAACTTCGAGAAAATTTTTAGAAAGATATGAAAACAATGACAACATTTAATTTAAAACATCGTGTTCTCTTTTTTTTAATACGAGAAGTTTTTAACGCAAACGTTCAAAAAAACTCCGAGCACTGGTCAAATTTTTTTTGCTGATCACTGATTGAGAATCCCTGACATAGGGAAGCAAATGTAAAAAAAAGTACTTGAAGCAATATTTTAATCAATTTATAGTAATATGTATTTCAAAATAGAAACAATAACTAAAATCACAGTAAAACGTCGTGTTCAATTGTTGTGTTACTAAATTGATGTCAGATACAATTAAAACAAAAAGCAAAATAATATTTTAAACTCACATTTTATTTCTGATAAATACCGTTTTTTTTCCACAAATGCAATTAATGTTTCATACATTATGATGATAAAAACAAATGTCTTTTTACAAAGCTTTGGCGAACAAAACTATTCGAATTTAGGGGGGTCTGGAACACATTTTGAAAGAAATATTATTAAACAGTTTCGAGTTTTGAAACTTTCTGCACTGATTCACCATCTATTTAATAAGCAAAATCATAATATAACTATTAAAAAATATTTTTAAAATTGAAATTGATTTTTTTTTTAAAAATGGGATTGCTTTAAATCGCTATAACTCAAGATATTCTTCAAATTTTTTTCAAAAAAATACGCATAAATATATCTAAGATTTAATTTTTATTTGGCGATTTAAAATAATATCAATTCAATAAAAAATAGAAAAAAAATGAAGAAAAATTTCGAAAAATTCGAAGATACTTAAAAAAAAAAAAATCACATTTTTTGCAGTAAGCGATTTTTTTTTCAAATTCATTTGATAAAAATTAAAGTAAATTGTTTGAAAAAGATATTCTCCAAATTTAATTAAATCATTTTATCAGTTCCTGACTTATAAGAGTTTGAATGCAAAAAATCGGGAAAAATTGCATAATGGAGGAAAACGCGTTTAAAGTTTTAAAGTTAAATATATTATTAGATAATGCATGCAACAAAAATAACTATATATTTCGTTCTGATTAAGATAGAAACAATATTCAAACGTCCTTTTAAGCTGAAAAAAAAAAAAACAGAGAAGTTTTTTGAATGATAAAAAAAATTTCAAAATTTGACGATTTTTGGGTCCCGGACCGCCTTGAGAGTCAGTTAACCAGTCTCTTAAACCGCCAAGTTATTTTACAAAAGCTTACGGAACATTTTCTTGATTTTTCTGGTTTAAACAAACTATTCATGGACTTTTTTTTAAATATACTGAATTTTTGTTTAGAAAACTCAAAATTGCGGCAGAAATTTATAAGAAAAAAAATCTTGAGTTTTTTTTTTTTGAAATAACGGATATGAATTCTGCGTCATTTAACGTTTTGTCATTCAAGCACAGCAAATGTAAATTTTGTAGGCATTTAATGGATAAGCTGAAATGTAAGTAAAAGGTGAAAATAGGTTACAAAATGGCTTTAAAAATAATTCAAAAACGTCTAAGAAATGAGTTTTAAGCTTGAATTGATTCTTAAAACGTAGTATTTGTAATTCAGTAAATTAATTTGTTAAAATGTTTAATCAGTTTAAGACATAAATTTCAAATGGAAATAAAATACACGTACTTCGGTGTAAAAGAACTACCTAGTGTTGAAAATACATTGGAAAGCAATATTTGGAGAACTCAACGTGCGAGGCTTGGGGGAACTCACGAAAAGAAAAAGTGGTTTAAAAGCAATTTACATTACATTTGCACTACAACCACTTGCATTATTTTTACTACAATAAACCAACTATTTCGAGGGACAGCCTCCATTTACAGCAGTAACCATGTGACAAAAGTATCTATTTCAAAAGTAAATGTATAGTTGGAGCATATTTTCAAAATGAATTCTACGTAAACACATGAAACAATGTGGTGAAAGGCAAAAGTGTGAAAAATATTAGGAAATCGTTGGCTATTTCGACATACTTCAAGCAAGCTGGCGCATCAATTTCGTATAAATTGAATTCCATATACTTATTAAAGAAACTACATTTGCTTTTCAGATAGTACTCACAAGTAAATCCGTTTAGCGACGCATAAAACAGAACAAATTAAATAGAAAACAAATAATAACATTTTCTGTATCTCTCACGAAATAATGCTCTTAAAAATCTTCAAATGCGCGCAATGTATGCTATTTTCATGTTTAATGCATCAGTGTAAAGCATTAAACAATGGAACTAGAAAATCCTGATGGGAAAAACAATATTATCAGAGCTCTTTGTAATGTTTGTTTGTGTCTGAGGATGCAAATTAAATTTAAGGAAATGTCTTGCTTTTGGAAAAAAATTCGACTTCTTTCATATAATCGTATTTTATGGTAAAAAACCAAGCACTTTATGCGATTGATGTTTTATGTTCTGTTTGAGGGGAAAATATTTTAAAAAATAGTCAAAACTCTTTTCCCCTCAGAGACATTTCTTTGAAACTTCTACGCACGTAAACAACAATATAGCTTCCGCCTGGATTTTTCTTGAAAGACGAACCAAGAATTCTCCAGTGGATACAGATGGATTTTAAAGTGAAGAATAAAAAACGAAGAGTTTCTTTATCCTAAAAGCTCTATTAAATGCCTACTGGTTCAATTATGTATTTGTTGTTGGTAACTGAACGAACGATTAAAAACTCATCTTGAATAAATCCTTTGTGAGATAGGAGGGATTAATAAATACGTGTAGGGCAAGGAAAAATAGTCAAGATGACTTAGCTTTTTCAAAATGAGCAAATGGAAAATTTGTTTTTAAAACTACAGTACATAAAAAGTACAATGCGTTTTACAATAAACTTGAATTGAAACATTTAAAAAAAAATTTGGCACTAAATCTTCGCCTTCAAAAAAGTGGAATATTTTCATTTTTTTTCGGAGGCAAAGTGAAAAATAAAATATTTTTCACTTTGCATTGAATAATGAAATATTCCTTTGTCAATGAAAAAAAAAATGATCAAACGAATAAGTAAATAGACGAATGAATGAAGAAGTGAAAAGGTTATAAAATGTTAAGCTTAATAAATAATTTAACTAATTTATATGTAAGGAAAAATAAATGAGTAAATAAACGAGCTGATGTGTACATCACATGACTTCCTTTTACACCAATTTAATGTTATTTCCCCATTATTGCAATTTTACTGTGGATCATTAGTTAACTCCCTAAATAATACCAACAGTGGCTAAATTGAAATCAGATTAAAAAATAAAAATGATTATCGTTAAATTGGCGACAAAACTTGGCGACCAAAAGACTGGCGATATATCGCCAAGTGTCCGCCAAATTATAACACCACTTGAGTTTGCATTGATATTGACAATGACTTCCCCCCCCCCCAAAAAAAAGGTGCAAAAGACCCCTTTAGAAACACTCGAATGCAACCAAAAGGGGAGGTGCACAACTAGATCTCACTAGGAGTCTACGTACCAAATTTTTGACTTTCTAGGAGATACCGTTCTTGAATTATGCGACATACATACGCACGTACGCACATACGTACATACAGACGTCACGAAAAAACTCGTTGTAATTAACTCGGGAATCGTCAAAATGGATATTTTGAGCGTCTATATGTTCTTAGGTATATATGCACGTGTGGTCGGGTCGAAAAAAAAACTCAACATTCATTTGGGGGTTAGCAAAATGGAAATTAAGGTCGATTTTTGAGTGAATATTTTTTCGCAAATACAATACTCTTCCTTTTTTGTAAAAGGAAGTAAAAGTGAAAAAAAAAAAAAAAACGAAAATAAGTGAATGTATGAATAAATCAGTGAGGGTTTAAATGAAGGAATGCAAAGGAATAAATTAAAAAATACATATGTAATTAAAAAAGTAAATGACTGAATGAGTAAACGGAAAGAACTATTTACTTTGTCAGATCCACTTTCCCTCGCATGACATTTATTACACCCTAAAAATAATTTGGAAACGATCCTGGAAAATAATGGACAGCTAATATGCTTAATTTCTGCCGGTAACATATCTTGCAAAAAAAACAGAAACGTTTTCCGTTAAACGTCAGCGACCTTCCAGAAATTATCCTGAAACTTTTCTGAGAAATTCAGAAATCTTCATGGTCAAAGCCCCCCAGTCATGTCTCTGGAACCTTCATTAAAAAATAGGTAGTTAGATAATTTATTGGCACCTTTCTGAATAATCAAGAAAACTTCAGAAACATTATTACAATCATGGTTAAAGCTAAGACAGAACTGCAAGTAAGTAGCAAGCATCTCACTTGCCTGCAATTCTTGCAAAGCTATGGAATCCAGAGATGTATTTGCTTTCTTTGGGAGCTAAATCTAAGTGGGCTATTTCGAAATGAAGTCGATACACTTAATAAATACCTGTAGTTAACCTTAGAACTGAGAGTTAAATATATTTTTTACAACAGTCTGCACCAGTAACACTTCTAGAAATTCAAGAAACTAAAAAAAAAACTTGATTTTCAGAGGAAATAAATGAAAACCTGAGAAATTCCAAAACGTTCCACAGAATTAATCAGCGAAGTTTCCGAATTTTTTTTAGTGTAATTGTGAAAAATATTTACAATACAAATAAGCTTAATATTAGCTAAATAAATACTGACCCGAACATTAGTAGGTCTCAATTACTATTCAAAATGTTAATGACAAGAACTTTATCATTTTGAAACAATGATTTTGACTTTTATACTTTGAGTATCAGTTTTTGAAAATTGCTTCTAGTATCATATGCTTTGATATCCAGAGGAACTTTTTCCTGAACAAACTATCTGTGTTACTACAATAGTTTAAATACTACCAGAGAGGTGTCGCTAAAATAGAGTAAATATTTCACCATTTCACTTTGCCATGTATTCTCCTACGCATCAGCAAATTGTTTTTAGATGCGTTTCATACGGAGTTTAACTTACAAGAGTTTTTGAGTTTTAAAAGTCTTTCTTTTAACGAAGGAGATATATATATATATATATAGTTAAATCAATGATATTTTCTTGTTTTAGCATTTCTTTATATATATATTACAAAAAAAAAAAAAGTTAGGTAGGGGAGGGTAGCCCAAAGCGGGTAGGTTTTCGAAGAACGCTCGAAAATTGCAGTTTCTGGATTTTTATTGCAACAATTTCGGTTTCATTTCCAAGCAGGGTTCTTGAACTTCAAAATAAAAAGTGATTTTCGTATTATTTCAAATCCAATATTAATTTATTATCAAACTTAACAAACACGTGAAAAACCCGCTTTGCCCTACCATTGAGCCCAAAGCGGGTAAGCTTAACTAATTGGGGTTTGGTACATTCTCCAATCAAATATGAAGTTATAAATGATTAAAATAGTTGACTAGCTACGTGCCATTATATATAAAAATATAAAACAGTTGTACTTATCCAATTTAAAGACAGTACATTTGTTTATAAAACATAAAAAATAACTGAGTTACTTAATAGACTAATTAATTGCCATCATAATAAAATATCTTTTTAAAGTTATATTTATCCTATTGAAAGAGAAAATCGAAGTCAGTACGCGAGTCAAGAAATTTTAAATAAATATATGATTAAATCCTATACCTGCTTTGCCCTGCCCGCTTTTCTCAAAGGCCAAAGGCACGTTTTCTATTCCAATAATTATTACCTTAAATTAATAATTAAAAAAAAAATAATTTGAATTTTGACATCTTGAATTCAAATTATGTTTTTCGCAATCACAAGTGCGTGTATGTAGGCGTGTGTGTTTGTGTGTGGGGGGTATGTGTGTTTGCGTGTAGGTGTATGTGTATGTGTGTGCTGGCATAAGTGTGTGGGTAGTTGTGTATATGAATGTGTGTATGTGTGTGTGGAGGGGGGTATGTGTATGTGTGTGTAGGCATATGTGTTTGTGTCAGTGTGCAGGCATGAATTTGTGTGTGCGTGCGTGTGTGTTGCTGCGTATGTATGCGCGTGTGTGTATAGGACATGGATGCAACCTGGAGACGGCTTTCACTATAGGAGCAGCATCGTGAGGAGCCGGTCGACGGTGACAGGGTGCGGAGGGTGGCGGTGGGAAAATAAAGATAGGACATCAAAACAGTCAAATGAGAACAATAAGCAATCGTAATTGCTCAAAAAAAAAAAAAAAAAAACAAGAAAAAAAAACGGAATGACCATCGTAAAATATTTGGATAGTGTCAGAATAAGTTAATATTATTGACAATGAAAAAAAAAAAAAAAAAAAAAAGCTGGTCTTCGACTAATTACAAGTTACAAAATTTCATTTTTTTAAAAAAAAATGCATCATTTTTTTTTATATTTGAGCCAGGTGGGCCATTCCGCATCACTGCTGCCTCGCTGGGACTGATAATAGCTCGGGGGTGTTCGGGTAAACACGACAGACGAATTCGTCGCCGCTAACACACCATGGGGGGGGGGGGGGGGCATACGAAGGTCTAACCGCTTTAGACCACTCTTCCCTAAGCCTGAAATGCATACATGAAAACATTACAAATGTGGAAAATACTGTTTGACACGAAAAAAATAAACTTGTAATTGTACAAAATATAAATTATTCATCTTCAATCAATATCAGGAAAGAAACAGATTTAAGTCCCTGTAAAAATTATAAGTGTTTCTGAGTTTTTAAAGAGAGCTCTTTCCATCAAAGATGTAGAATTAGATAAAAAATGTTGCATTGTTTTAATACTTCTCTAGTCAAGTATTGGATGAATAATCAATATGCAGCGGCATAAATTTATGCCTTCGGATACTTCAAATAATAAACACAGGAATGAAACTCTTTGCTCGAAGGTCTCGTCAATTCAAAAATATATAAATCAGGGTAGTAATATAAACCGAAAACTCCGTAGTTTTACCTTATCTGTAAACAAAACAAATACGTAAAAGAAATGCAATAAATAATTAATTAATAAAGGACAAAAATATAACAAATAAAATACAGTTGAAGCGTTCCTCATTGTAAAAAAACAAATAGTTTATATTTTACTACGAACTAAAATAAAATGAATCCTCATTTCTAACCTGCATACTATTAAAGGATAAAAACTCGAAAGCAATGTTTGCAACTTTTCAGAAAGCTGTAGACATAGGGGGAGGGGGGCATTTACATAGCAAGGAGCTCCTTTTTCATTGACCCGTTTGTCACCCTTTTGTGGATGCTTTTTCATACATAGGCTCGCGTGTTTTGCACTGAAAACGGGGTCCCTTGTAACAATAAAACACGTGTCAAGAATTTTCTGCAGATAGCTGTGTTATTATGTTTTACTTTTCAGTAAAGGCGTTTAATTCTTTGTATACTATTATTTTATATAATTCAAAAGATTTGATTTAGAACAATAAGTAACCAATTTTTCACCTCGCCTTGAGCTGCTTATTCAGGTAAAACTTATAATTTTGACTTTTGGATACTAAGTAAGTAAAAAAATAAATTAATTAATGAATAAAATAAAGATCTATAATAATATTGATAATACTGATGACGACGATAATAGTAATCTAAATAAATAAAGCAGAGACTATGTGTGTGTATGTATGTTTCTTACGTGAATCAACAGATTGTGTCGGATCTTGGTCAAATTTGTTATGAAGGTACTGTTGCTTTCAGTAAGGGAAGGGGAAGGAGGGCTCAAAAAGTGTATCGATTAGTTCTAATTTCCATTTTAGAGCCCAAAAATGGCACAAAATACCTCTTTCTACTAAAAGAGATTTTCGTATCGATTTGATTTTTGTTTTATTGGAAAGCCCGTAAAAAAACACCTCCTAAAAACACTTTGAGGTTTACCAATTGAGGGGATGACATAAGGAGGACAGTAAGTCCCAAATTTCGAGTTTTTCTTTTTTTTTTACGGAAAACTCAGTAAACGCTCAAGTTAATGGCATGTAATAAACAGTGAGTAAATCAGCAAAATTGTTTAGTTTCTATGAGTGACGGAAGATGGCACTTACATGTACTACACTTGCAATTTTATTTTGAGGAGTGGAAATGAAAATCAATTTTAAACTCTTGACATTTATCGTATGCGTGAACTAAAGCTAATTAACGTAAATAGCGTTAAAGAAATCATTGAGGAGAAATAGCTGAATCTGTTGCCATTTTTTGCTTGAGTGCGAACAAGTAAAATTCTTGGTGTTGCTTTGAGGGGACTTTTAAGGACTGCTGTGCTCACTCAAGGGAGGGTTTTTAAGGGACTAATGTCAAGATTTTACTGGGGATTTCTGGTTGTTGCTTTCCTAATTCTAATAAGCATTTTTGGTGTGTTGGAGCTATTTTGAGACTGTTGCTTGTATTCTAATGAACCTTTTTGCCTGTTCCTTATTTATTCAGTAGAAAAAGATGTACCACGTTATTCACTTACCCTCAGTTCTTCCTATCGGCAAGGATATAGCTCACAATAGAGGTAGCTTACGAAGCGCCAGACATAATCTAGCGAGGATTGGGACTTTTAGAAGAGTGTTAACTTTATTTACGAAAATTCCTTATCCGAAGAGGATTTTTTAAGTACTAATGTCGTAATTTTAATGGAAACTTTTTAGGGACTTTTACCATTATTCTGGTAGAAAATCGTACACTATTGTTCCTTCTATTTAAGTCAGTTTGTTGAATATGCGTCATTTAACTAGCTTTTACTCTTGATGTAGATCGTGGAAAGTTGGGCAACGCAGCAAGTAAAAAATAATCGCAGAAGTGTTTTATTTTTCTTAAATTTTAGGAATGAAATGCAAACGTTGCATTATTTTTTGCAATACTGCCAAACAAGTTTTTAGTATGCGTTTCTTTTTCCATCTAATGTAGATGGTTTTTAGCTATAATTCAAAATAAAAAAGTTTTACTCAATGAATTAAGAAAATGCTGAAGATCTATGCAGTAGTTCTTACAGCATCTTTCCTTTTTGTTCTGGTTTTTGTACGTCATTCGGTTTCGAAAAACAGTTTCCGAATCCGTTCCGATTCCCAATGAAACCAGCTAGCCAGGAAATTCAGTTTTAGAACTATTCTCATGTTGGCAATTTCTTTGTTGTATTGCATTGTTACTTATCGGAAACGATTTTACTTTCCGAAATAAAATACAGAAAGTGAAGCTAAAAGTTTTCGGATTCGCCTGGGGCCGTGACTTTTAAGAACGAACGTGCAAGAAATCTAATGTGGCCTAGTGCAAAAGCTTCGGAAGTAAAAACAACGATATTCTCTGAGGGCGAAAATCGAATGTCTTAAAAAGTCGAATTTGAACTCGAAAAAGAACCTTTTTACGCCTGAAATTACTCTTACATCGAAAACATGTTTTTTTTTTCTTTCTTATAGTTCCAAAGCATTAAAAAAAATGTTAACACGTGTAATTCTTTGAAGTTTTGAAAATTTGTTTAGTTAAAAATGCTAAAGGCAAAAAAAAAAAAAAAAAAAAAAAAAGAAGTAAATGTATTTTTTTTTGTGAAATGAAAAATTTCTGAATAGAATGCATCTTAAAATTGCATACGCAAATATGAAAAAAAATAAAAACTCTGATTAAAAAACAGCTTTTGGGAAAATATCAATAACGTTACCACGCAGATACGTGTTACATACACAAAGTTTCTGTACGGAATATTGAAAAAAGTATTTGAATGTTAAAACAAATAAAAGTCATAAATATGTAGTTTATTTCTATTTTTACTTCCTTTTACAAAAAAGGAAGTATTGTATTCGCGAAAAAAAAATTCACTCAAAAATCGGCCTTAATTTCCATTTTTCTCACCCCCGAATGAATGTTGAGTTTTTTTTTCGACCCGACCATACATGGATATATGCCTAGGAACCTACAGACACCCAAAATATCCATTTTGACGACCCCCGAATTAATTACAACGAATTTTCTCATGATGTCCGTATGTAGGTATGTATGTGTGTATGTGTGTATGTATCTCGCATAACTCAAAAACGGTATGTCCAAGAAAGTTGAAATTTGGTACGTAGACTCCTAGTGGGGCCTAGTTGTGCACCTTCTCTTTTGGTTGCATTCGGATGTTCCTAAGGGGTTCTTTTGCCCCTTTTTGGGGGGAAATCACTGTTAATTTCGATGTAAACTCAAGTGGTGTTATAATTTATCGGACACTTGGCGATATATTGCCAGTCTTTTGGTCGCCAAGTCTTTGGTCGACAAATTTGGCGATTTTTTTTTAAATTTTGTTTCAATTTGGCCACTGTTGGTGATATTCAGAGTAAACTATTGAATCACATTAAAAATGCCAATAATGGGGAAATGACATTAAATTGGAGTAAAAGGAAGTCATGTGATGCACACATCAGATCGTTAATTTTAAAATGATAGTGATAATTAAGGGTTTTTTTTTGACTTACTGAGAATTCTTCAAAATTTTATTAGTCAAAATTTGATCATACCTAAGAGAAACCTCAAAGTTTCTCATGTGCTAAATGTATAACAATGCCAATACAGAAAGGATTGCTTTTAGAATTTTGTTATTTAGCTATTTTCGCGAATGTTGACTAATTTCGCTCAATTATGTTATAGTCCATAACAAATGTAAAAAAAAAAAAAAAAAAAAAAAAAAAAACTTTCGAATTTTCAAAATTAATTTGTATTCTGAAATTTTGAGTTCAAATTATGTTTTTCGCAATCACGAGTTGCGACAGGACCCTACACATTGGTTACTACCCCACTCGCTTGTTTCTAGAAACGGTTCCTGTCCCTCTTCTTGGGCGGTTACGTGTGCATAGTTGTGTACGTGTAGGCTTGTGTGTGTGCGTAGACCTGGGTGTATGCACGTTGGCGTGTGTGTATGTGTGTAAAGGCGCGTGTGTGGATGTGTGTGAGTGTGTGTGAGAGTGCGTGTGTGTAGGACATGGACGCCACCGACCAGGAGCAGCGGCTACCGGGAGGAGTCGTGCCTGCTGAGGATGGTGGGGGTTGAAAAAGGAACCGAACATCAAGGACGGTCAAATGAAAACAATTAGCAATCGTAATTGCTCAAAAAAAAATTTAATTCTGAAGTTTTGAATTCAAATTGTTTCTTGCAATCACGAGTTGCAATACGACCCTACTCATTGGAGTTATTGTTTCTAGAAACAGATCCTGTCCCCCCGAATCTGCCCCTCCTCCTGGGCGGTTACGTGTGTCTGCGTGTGAAGGCGTGTGTGCGTGCATGTGTATGCTTGTGTGTGTGTGCGTAGACCTGTGTGTATGCACGTAGGCGTGTATGTGAGTTTGTATGTGTGAGAGTGTGCATGTGTATGGGCGTGTGTGTGTAGGACATGGACACCACCGACCAGAAGCAGCGGATTTCGGGGGACGGTGCTCAGAACCAGAGGCAGGTGCGCGGTGGTGCCGCAGAGGCCCCTGGTCATAGCTGAAAAAGGAACCAAACGCCAGGGACGGTCAAGTGAGAACAATGAGCAATCGTGATTGCCCCCCCCCCCAAAAAAAAAAAAACGCTTGGATCAAAAGGCATAAGCTTTGAAAACAATAATAGATTTTTCAACTGAAGTTAATGAAATCTTAATTCCAATTATCGTAATCGTGGAAATAAAGAAC
The DNA here is from genome assembly GCF_026930045.1 of Uloborus diversus. Lineage (NCBI taxonomy): Eukaryota > Metazoa > Arthropoda > Arachnida > Araneae > Uloboridae > Uloborus > Uloborus diversus. The sequence continues at coordinate 10,142,135 of NW_026557765.1, forward strand.
AAAAGTTGAGTCAGATTGTGTGTAGTTTGCTGCAACGCTCTAAGAGCATCGCATTAAATTTTTAAAATTTTATAGTACTTTAAGCTAAAACAAATCGAGTTACTAATTTATAAAATTAAAAGCGCACTTTTTGAATATCAAAATTAAGATTTATTTCATTTACGTTAAGAATAAAGAATAATAATTATTCATGGTTTCTATCTTATTTAAACTAATTAACGCCATTCCACGATAAAGTCAACCCTTTGTCCCGCACGTGACGGTTCATATGTTTCATTAAAAAGTAATGATTTTTAAGGGTAATGACGAAATATTTTGCTCACGAAATGACACTTAAGTTTGTAATTTGTTAAGCAAAAAAAAAAAAAAAAAAAAATCGTTCATTAATATTTTAAAGTATTATTTTTAATGCAATATACGAGGCGTCATGTGAGGGACAAAATGATCGTTTTGACAAAATGATATATATATATATATAAGTTTCTCAATAAAATCTCACAAAAAGGATTTGAACGTTGAAACAAATCACAACACAGAAAGCGCTTCCATATAAAGATATGTTCAAAAAAAAAAAAAAAAAAAAAAAAAAAAAAAATCTTTAAGATTAAATAAAGTTATTTGATTTTCATTTTTGCTAAAAGATCTCTTCTATGGGGTTTTTATGAAACTTTTTTTTTTTTAACCTTTTCATTTATTAACGATTCAAAGAGTTTATACCCTTCTCATTTTTCTGAATAATAGCTACTTTCGCCGTCCAATTCCAAGTCCTTGGACAGCACATGCATACTAGTTCTTAGAAAACACAAATTATGTTAAGTCATGCAGAAAACACTAACATGAAGACTTTTGTTGGGTGAGTAAGTTCATAACAAAGAGTTTCAATAGTTATAAAGAAACCAAATAACGTAAAAAACGCGAATTCTATGAAAACTTTTCTTTTTATAAAATGCTTTTACGAAACGTACAAAAAGGTTTGCATGTTTAATGCAAGAAACATTGAATAAAGAAATTTTTGATGTTTTTTAATGTGTTTATTTAGCATGAAAACTTCGAATGTTTCAGCAGAAAATCATAAGTATACAACGTAAAAGAAAGATTAGTAAAAAGCGAGATTTGAATAAGTAGGTACTTGAAGGTTGAGTGAGAAGAGTAAGAGCTAACATTGATGGGGAAAATGCTTTTTAAAGCAAAATATACTTTCTGGCATGACATGTTAAGTTACTTAACAATAAAATGGAGTCTAATTAATAGTAAAACTTGTAACTATTTGAATACATTAGTTAATTGGTTTTCTTTTTCATGTAAATACCGTGAAATTGGGTTTATGATGAAACAATACTCGAGCAAAATTAAACGTAAAAATAGACATGCGCACACACATATATACGAGGGCAAATCAAAAAGTCTTTTCGCCTATTTTTTTAAAACAAAATATGGCTGGGAATACAAAACGAATATGTACATTCCCAGCAGTGGCAGTTCCTTTAACCGTACCAGCCGTATCTGCTTTTTGCTCGGAAGAGCGGAGCTGCTATCAGTCATTTAAGATGGCGGTTCGTCTTCAGACGTCCACAGCTTATGAGCAGCGAAATGTTATTCGTTTTCTATGGAGCAAGGGACAAACGCAAATAGCAATGCGCAGGAAAATGCTCCCCACGCACGGGGAAAAGTGTCTCTCTTGGAGACTCACTTGAAGAGACACAAGGGGCGTTTGTCTCTTTTGCTCCATAGAAAACGAATAACACTTCGCTGCTCATATAAGCTGTGGACGTCTGAAGACGGACCGTCATCTTAAGTGACTGATAGCAGCTCCGCTCTTCCGAGCAAAAAAACAGATTCGGCTGGTTACGGTTAAAGGAACTGTCACTGCTGAGAATGTACATATTCGTTTTGTATTCCCAGTCATATTTTGTTTTAAAAAAATAGGCGCAAATACTTTTTGATTTGTCCTCGTATATATGCACAATACTGAGATCCAACCTCCAACCCTGAGAAACAATGCTTATGTTACGAGGCAAATTTTTCTGAAAGTTACGCAGGCATTTAAAATTGGCCGATATATTTGTAAGAGGTAAACAGTCTGTTTTGAAAAATATACTACAGATATATTACAGAGGAATCTTTTTTGGCCCTCAATGGTATTTCTACGAAAAACTGTGTGCAACTAACGTAACCATCGAATAACCAGCAATGCATACATACAAAAAACTTGCTGTAATTACTCTCGTGCTCGCATAATACTTTTACACTTTTTAGGAACCTTTTTTTATGTTGCATTATAGTTCTTTCTTTACATTTTTTTATATTAGTGTAAGAAATTTAATGGAGGGATTCATTTCAATTAACTTAAATTGAAGGTGAGAAAAAAAATATATAACGTGCTTTTACTAACTAAATAACATCATTTTTGGGCTAATTAAATCCAAAATATCTCTCTTTTAACCCCTTCCCGCTCGCTCCCGTAATATTGCCGTGCTGGGGTGCGCAATATTAACGCGACGAAACTATTAAAACCAATTCATTTATTTTCCCCGGAATACATTTTATTTCTCTCTTTATACACTAGATGGCAGCACCAGTCCATTTCAAATGTCATTGTATATTTAAAATGTAATTGCAGAGATGAAGAAAGGAAATTTGGTACTAAATTACCAGTTTGTGACGTTGGCCTCTGTATCTCAAGCTTAGAAATTTACCACACAAGAAAAATTTACTTATCTTTACTTATATTACACAAAATATTAATAAAATTCTCTTTCAATGTTTAAAAGACGTATTTCTTAAATTTTCGCTGCTTGCTTGGGCTTGCTAGTTGACTTTTCATAAAATTTTAAATGTTTTAAAAATTTTAATCTAAAATATATTGAAAATGAAAAATTGAATGCACTTGTTGTTCATTCACTTATTTTTATATAATTTTCTTAAATAAAAAAAATAGACACTTTTATGACCGTTTTCTTGAAAATTATCCGATCGTTAAGGGGCTAAAAAGTTAACTTTCTACAAGTTGATAGTTTCACCAAATTCCAGTATTCTGCCAATATACTAGTTGTCGTCATAAGAAACTCCACAGTATTTTTCAACGGCATATTATTTTTAAGGTTTACTGACTCATTGAACGAATAGTGTTGTGCATTCTCAATTAAAATGTTATGTTGAAAAAAAGATTGGAACATTTTTGCAGAATGCATTTTAATTCCAGATATCACCGCAAATGTTTAAATTTCTAAACTTTCATTCATGCAGTTTCTGAAATATGCTACAGCAGCGCTTATTGTCACTGTATCATGTAACATCTTCAAATGTTTTCCATCGAGCTACCATTACTTCATTTTAATAATAGGTGGAGTTGTATTTTCTAAAAAAATAGAGACGTTCTTATTTGTTAAGACTGTCTTTCTATTTTCTTAATTCTTTGGCTTTGATTCTTGTGTTGAATGCACGTTCAGCAGAATACTCATTTTGCTTTACTCAAATATTTTAAGTAATAATTCTTTAAATTGAAATTATCTTTTTAAAAACCTTTAAAAAAGTATTTTTCTTAGTAGACAGAAGGTCTACAATGTATATAGTATTACTGGTATCTTTACCCCTAAATATTTTTAATCAATAAAGAATGCCTACTTACTCAAAATTGTTCATGAAAATGTACATTAAATTAAATAAGTTTTAAATATTAGCAGTAATTTTTAAAATGTTACGTTAGTCACATGCAAACTGTTACGTTAGTAATAGTTAAAATGTTACGTTAGTCACACAAATTATTATATATCTACTGATACTAAAATAAATATTTGGCACTTTTTAAGTAGATATAACACAGATGTAAGAAAATAAAAAGTGCTGTTTGGTTCAATCATCGACTTTAGTTTTCAAGCAGAAAATAGTACATTTTCGGGACTAACGTAACGTAAATATTTTCAGTGAAATAACCAAACTAATTAAAATACTTATTTTATAATGTATGCAAAAAGAACAGTCAATTTTATTGGGCCAACATCCAATCTTTTAGAATAAACATAGTTCTTTTAAAAATTTGCAAAACTTTTTACATTACATAAGGAAAGCTTAGACTAATGTTTCTTGCGTATGCTAAGTCTTTTCTACAACCTCGCACTTTTAGAGCCAGAAGAAAAACACCGATTGAAAATTTAGCAAACTGGTATTGGATTTATGTAGTAGAAAGTATGCTGAATGATATGATGGGTCACACATAGGGCTTTGTGGGAAAAAAAATCTGAGGTTGAGGTTGACATTTCTACGGAATGACCCAATTAACATTTTAAGTATTTAGATCTGCTGATGTTCAGGGCAGAACTTATTTAGTTAATATTAGACATAATTTGGCTTTAAATGTTTAATACAACTTGTCAAGTGCACGTGGAGCAAAGTGAACGGTCAAAGTGAAATAGCTTATGTCGTTTATTTATTTATTCGACCAGTAAATCACTTACTTATGCATTCATTAATTCATTTACACTCCTTCGCCTTTTAATTCACTTAAACACTCATTCACCATTCTATTCACTCATTTATTTTTTTCTCACACATTAATTAATTAATTTATTCGCTTATCGTTTCATTATTTATTCATTTATTTATAAATGTGTTCATTTATTTGATGTAAAATCTTTTTAATAATCAAATGGAAAATATTTCGTCTGTAAAATAATTTATTTTTCATTTTGTCCGTTGCAGTTTTAAAATGAAAAGTTTCACTTTCTCTAAAGTACTATTCTTCTAATACAATAAGAAGAAGCTCCAAATTAGCATTTTCAAAAGGCAAAATTTCATGACTTCTCTTGTATAACTGTACTGAGAAGCGTTCAAAGGGAGATATTAAAAAAAAAAAAAAGATTCGTGTTGCCAGTTCTATTGCAGACCTTTTGAAAATAATGTAATTAGAGCTACTTGTTTTTGCAGCAAGCCAATTGTCACAAGATATTTTTAATATTTTCATTTTGAAAAAACTAAATCATCTTAACTATTTCACTTTGCCCCACATTCCCCTACATTTTACACATACGTGACTTGTCTTAATTACAACGTGTTAGGTTAAGAAACATTTATCAGAAAAAAAGTTCTTGTTCACATACAAATTCGTCAATTAATACATTTCTAATATCATATCAGGAACCGAATATCTTCATTTCTATTTACTGTCTAACTATTTCTGAATAATATAACCCACTTTTCTCTGAAGAGAATTATATTTGTACTGCCTCATTTATTAGAAAACTCATTCACTATGTTCATAATTCAATGACCATACACAGATTAACAATACACGCGCCATTCATTTTGTGCCATTCTGCAATTCTTTCTTCAAAATGAGTAAATCGATCTATTCTCTCAAAATTGAGGTCACTTCCCTTTGGAACAAAAGAGTCTTTATGTTTATAGTATCTTTTCATGTCTTCGAGAAATAGTAATTTGTCGCGTTGTTTGGAAACTCTGATCAGTTAGATAGTATTTTATTGCACAAATGTCGTATCTCAATTTTAACACATAGAACTTCTAAAATTCTTGATGTTTTCTATGAAAGTGATAAGACTCTATTAATAAGCAAAATAATCAGACGAAGAATTGAATACCATTGAGCTAAATACTAAAAGTAAGTTAAACAACGTGAAGTAAGAAAAACTAGCACAATATACTGCAGACACGTGTTTTGAAATTTCAAGAGACCTTTTTATATGCAAAAATTAGTGATAATATGGATATGAAAATATTCGACAAAAGCAAATAAGTGGATTAATAGACAGTTGAAATAGCTTAAAAAGAAGAAAAAAGGTTTTAACAAAAAAGCAAAAGAAAAAGTTATAAAACACCAAAAGAACCAAACTAAATGCAAATTATGTCCCGAATCTTTCGTGCAATTAAACATAGTAATGATAAATGGATTAAATTCACAGAAAAACAAAGTCAATAAAAAACCAAAGCAGAAAGTTAACGCTTAAATGCTGTTAATCACAGCAACACAGAAAAAAAAAAAGTTTTTTTTTTGTTTTTTTTTCATAATACAAAGGCTTGCATCATGGATTGTTTTGAAATCATGTAATAATATTAAATATTTATTTTCACAATATGAATGCTGCATTTATATTAAATGTATATTATATTAACCCTTAATGTCTCAATGCCCAAATAATTTAGCACTGCAGTGATACCATCTGCTGGAACCCTTTACAGAGCTACTTCCTACCAAAGTTATGCTTAAATCATTTTCCTACCAACATGAGTTGTCATTTCTGTAAGCACTTATTACTACTAATAGATGGTTAACCTTTCAGAGAGCGCGGCCACGAAAGAAAAAAAAAAAAAACACGAAATCTCTCGTATCTCTCTCTATCAATACGCCATTCTATACAAGCTAATTTTTGGAACATGTCGCAGCTGAACTTCTCGAGTTTAGTGCCCTTTTCATTTTGGATTATGGTTTGGGGTAATTTTTAAGTTTAGTGGAGTTTAGTGTTAAAATAGGAGCAGTGTATCTGAGAGATACGATCTAATGTTTACGTCAAAACTTGTTACATTTGATTTTCTGTTTTTCAGAAATATATTTATTGCAGTAGAGCACCTTATTTCTGGAGCCTTTTCCAAAAAAAAAAAAAAAAAAAAAAACCTTGCTGTTTAAGCTTAAAATAATGAATTAGAAAATTTAAATGCAACTATAACTTACTTAAAAAGTCGTACGTATCTCTCAGATGCAAGCAGCTGATGCGTATACTGCCACTAGCACTAGAAAAGTTACAACCATAACTAAAATTAATTGTAGCGGAGGCGCAAGCTGAAATCGAATGTTCGTAGCTCTATCTGGCGTAAAGCTATAAAATGCAATTTCACAGTGCTATGATATATCTAAAAACGTAATGTAATTAAGGCCATGAAAAGTCATAATTCATTTAGAGCACAATTTAATATCACACTGCCCCTGTAAAATAATTGCCTATTATTACCTAAGGAAAATTTTCTTAGTAGAGCTTACTAATTATTCTTTAACGTTGAAAAAATATTAGCAAAACAAAAATATTTCTTCTTGTCTTATGGAGAAAAAGGAACATAACTTTGCAGGCTAAACTACAGCGAATTTAAATGAATCAAAATTACAGTAAATCCTGTGTAAGTTGACCACTTGCGGTGCACTACATTAGTGGTCAACTTAAACAGGTGGTCAACTAATAGAGGTTGATTTATATGATATTATAGGACTAATTATGTACCTAAAACGGCGGTTAACTTAGACAGGTGGCTAACTTACAAGGATGGTCAACTTTACAGGTTTTACTGTATCCCAATTATGATTAGGGATAAAAATTTGAGATACTATATTTTTGTTTCCGTGATTTAAAATTTAAAAGAAAGATTTTTTTTTCTACTTTTAATTTTCAGGGAGATAATTCAAAACATTGATATATCCGAATGAGCTAGATTTTGATCTAATTTTTCACAATCAGTAAAAAAAATATACATGTACGTCGTTTATTTAAAAAGTGTATTTTATAAATCCGATGAACATAAAAGGTTGCACTCCAAAGAACTCCTTCTTTTTTTTCGGAAACATCTTTTTATTTTCGTATAGCTTGCGCTGTTGCATATAAAATATGAAGAAAAAATACCAGCTATCTAATACGATTTCTTTCACGTATCTCTTTTGAAATCACGGTTTTGTAGCACGTAGATTTCTTTCTGCCAGTATACGTTACATTTTATTTTCCTATGGGGCATAAAATGCATATCCAATGACTCCTGTATGCAGAAAAAATATGTATTTCAAGGGAAAAGTGATTTGTACCTTTACGTTGTAGAGTAACGACCCCAGTAATTGGCACTTTATGAGTTTGTCCTTAAACTTATCTCTGTCTGTCAATGCACATCTGTGCATCTATTTAGTTCACTAAAATTAAAAATATTTGAACTGATTATATATATATATATATATATATATATATATATATATATATATATATATATATATATATATAAGTTACCAAAATCACCAGTAATTGGCACCTGATACCCCAGTGTATGACGCCTTGTGATCCAGTAATTGGCACGTGTTAATTGAACTGGAAAATCACTTTTTTTTTTCACTTTTAGATTACATGCAAATTTTATCATCATAAGAAACGTAATTAATGTTAATTTAAAGCAGGTAATTTTACATAAATTAATGTTGAACCACACGTCTTGACGTTGAAAAAGTATTTTAGGGAAATAAAAATAAATTTGGAGTCTAGAATGGAAAAAATATTGCGATTATTGCTGTTTTATTAGTCGGTATGCAGTTTCGATTTTACGAATTATAGCTATTTCCACAGAAAAAGGAATATTGACCCGATGATTATGAGGGACCATAAAAAAAAAATCCGATTCTCCACAGTTGCAATATCTGACTGATGGCAAAACATATTTGTTTTTTATTGTTTTTCTTAAAAATTTAACAGTACATTCTGTAGGATTCAAATCAATAGTCGAACCTACATAAAATAGTTGCTGCAAAAGTATCAGAAATCAAACTAGTGACATATTACACAACACATAAGTGTTTATAGGCACATGTGCCAATTACCGGAGATTAGCAAAACTGAAGCACCACTAAATAGCATCCATCATTATTTCAAAAATTTTAAAAGGGACGAAACTATATTTTTACCTGTTCAAAATAATACCTTTCAACTAAACAAAACTTTTGAGAACGAAAATTTAAAGCATATTTTAAATCGGATTTTAATGGATTGATGCGCATGTTTTCCTTAAGCTAGAGAAGAAGCTTTTGCGACAAAAATGGCTGATTTGACACAAGCCACATTTGTTTCTCTTTCCTATGCACTGCTACCACTTTGTAACATGAATTGAAGTTATAATCTTTAAAGTAAATGTACATTCAGTTTGTATATAGCCTTCTACTTTTAAAAGATTGGACACGAATCTTATTTTAGGACATTTTAGTTGGAATTGCCAATCACTGGTCACCTGCCAATTACTGGGGTGTTACCCTATGCTGATAAAAATGATTTAAACAGAATGTTTGCATCACTTTTACAAGCAAGCTTTCGACATAAGTTGCAGCGGGTGGATAGTGCGTACTCTTTGCCAAGAGAAGTAATTTTATTTCAATGCCAATAGCTCAAAGAAATTGTTTTGCCATTTTCAAGAGCTAAAAGATTTTCTCAGAGTATGGATTTGACGCACGCTTTTCTTTTTTTTTTTAAAATCTCATAAGGTTAGAATTTGGTCAGAGTTTGCTAACAATGATTATCATAAATGATAATTACAAAATTATTATTACAGAGATTTTGAAATGTCGTACAAGCTGGAAATAAGAGTTTATCTTCTACGGAAAACTCTGGCATCATCATTTATATAATAGCCAATGATCGAGTAACTCTCCTGACATCATCAGCAATGAAACTTACTCCACGACATGATAATTTGATACTATGTTTTGGTAATGTTTAACATGCAGGGAAAGGCTTTATTGTGACGAGGCTGAACTAGATCCGGTAACTTAACTATTTTACTAGTAAGACTGACATTTTAGGGGAATCAAGAGATGAAAAAGAGGTAAACACTGAACGCTATCTACTGGATTTTAGGTTCATCCATTAGAGTTTGTGTTAAAATTTCTACTATCAAAACATCACCAAAAAGGCAGTTGCTTCGTTCAAATGTAGAAGTAGATTTCACCCGTCATATTTTGACGGATAGTCGGGGAGCTAAACGACAAAAATCAATGGAAAACTGCAAATTATGATAAGAAGATGCCACTTGGTAGGAATGTTGTTTATGACTATAAAATGAAATTAAGACCCAGAGGCACTTTCAAAAACCGTTTAAAACCAAGATTGCGACGTTTTTCAAAATGGCTACCCATATTAGAGTTTTCTTAATATATGTCGTACAAAACAGGTTTTTATATTGAATTATAGGTTTTTCAGGTCTCAGATTTCATTTTGTATGTTGAAATAAGCTAAATGTTCATTTTGGTGCTTTTTTAAAAATATAATTTTATTACTTACAAAAGAGACAACGTGCTTTTCAAAGTACCAATATAAAAATAGGAAAAATATTAAATGCAAATATGTACCACAATATTAGTACTATGTCGTTAGTCAAACAGTGCTTCATTCTTCGCATTAATTTTTGCATAATAGTGTGCAGGACAGACCAACACTTCTGCAGCTACACTTGTTCTTGCCGATTTTGCAGGTGCACTTTTTGAGCTCAGTGCACGAATCAGAAATATCCGGTAACTCAAACCATTTCAGCTGCCATCCAACCTTATTCACTTGGAGATGGTGCACATATGATATGTTTGTGAGCTTGTCCCCAAATGTGTCCAGCCTTGAAAGCGCTACGCAATACTTTGTTGGTGGCAAACTTTCAAGTGGTCAATTTTTTGTCATATTCAACTCTTTCCTTGCTTCATTTACAATTACGTTATTACTAGTGGAACAGTACAGTAGTACTACTACGTATCTTTCAGGTTGCGAAATAAATAAAAACGCCACAGTTACTTTTTTGAATATCATTCATGCCTTCCAAGTTGATTTTTTGAACTTCCCAGTAAAGCTAGGAATGCTGTCACAAAACCCATGAAGGCATGAAATCTGGGTAAAGCTTTTCCTTTCCTTTTCTTTTCCAACAGCTTCATATATGGCATGAACTGTAATGCATTTGCTGTTGTTTCCTGTTACAAAAGCAATCCAATGTTTATCCAGACTTAATTTTGACAAGGAAAAAAAGCAAGATACTGCAAGAACTAACACAAACCTCTTTTGTACGACATATATTTAAAAAACTCTAATATGGGTAGCCATTTTGAAAACCGCCGCCATCTTGGATTTAAACGGTTTTTGAAAATGCCTCTGGGTCTTAATTTCATTTTATAGTCCTAAACAACATTCCTACCAAGTGGTATCTTCTTATCATAATTTGCAGTTTTCCATCGGTTAGCTCCCCAGCTAGGACGATTTTCTAGTTATTAGAAAAGGAAAGTTTGCTTAAAACTGGAATAAAATACAACAAAATGGAATGGTAAAAATTACTGCAAGGTGTGAAGCCTCAGCAACCAAAACAAGTATTTGTACCAAATTTGGGAGGTTTCTATGGTTTCTTTTGTATATCAAGAGTAGACAGACTGGCACAGGGGCTTCCTGAGTTTAAGTTTTTGATAGAGCAGAAATTCTGAATTCACCGAATGTAACTCCAAATGTCGCCGAATGATAATAACTTTGCAGAATGAAACTCCAAATTTCACCAAACGATGATAAAATTTGAATGATGATAAATTGGAGTTCATTTGGAGTGCCCAATGGTATGGAACTCCAAACTTTGCCGAATGATGATAATTTTGCCGAATTGGACTCCAAATTTCACCGAATAATGATAGTTTTGCCGAATGGATTTCAAAATTACGCCAAATGGTGATAATTTTGCCGAATAGAACTTCAAGTTTCGTCTAATGATGATAATTTTGCCTAACGGAAGTCAAAATTTTTGCCGAATGATGATAATTTTGCCAAACAGAAGTTCAAATTTTTGTCGAATAGAACTCTAAATTTCGCCGAATGATGATAACTTTGCCGTATGAAACTCCAAATTTTGTTGAATCGTCAGACAAAACTTTTCGAATAAGGAAAATTTTTAGAAATCACAGTGACCTATCATCGGGGCGACCCTGGACAGGCACACACATATATTGAATTTCATTATTTATCAAGTTTTTAAAGGAAAAAATGGTTAATTTATTCTTTTAGACTTTAACAGTTTTTAGACAACATTTATTTTTTTACCGATATGTTTCTATGACTTAAATCTTTAGCCAGAAAACTTTTAATGTATAGCAGCAATCTGACTGAACGCATATCTTGCGATGACCATGGAAACTAGAAGCGTACTTGCATTTCATTTACATTCTTTTTGTTTTGCTTTTCTTAAATTTTCAGAAATTCTCACTTTCTAAAAATTTCAGGAGCCTCAAGACAATTTTGATGAACGAGAGGAATAGTGAATACTTCTGAAAAAGTACTAAGCATGGCTTTCCAAGGAATGAATTCCGAAGAAAAGCACCAAATCGATCATGAAAGTTAGTCTGATTTTCCTACTCATGTTATTATTGAAAATTAGGCTGAAATATTTGATAAATGACACTATAATGTCGTTTTTGACGTTAATACATTGGCGGAAGTGCAAGTTTTTGAAAAATTTGAAGCAAAAATGCATTTTTAAGATTACAAATTTGAAAATTTTCCGGGGGGTAGACCCCCGGATCCCTCACGTTTATTAAATTATTATTATTTTTTTTTTACATTAGCACAAGTAAAATTTCGTTAAAATACAAATGTAGTTGTTTCTGAAAATTGCATGAATTTCTTGTTTAAATAATATTTTTTTTTCTTTTGCGTATGTAGGTGGGGGGAGGGGGTGACACCACAAATTACCTCCCCGGGTGTCACCCATGCTAAGTACGCCACTGACATTGGTTCTATTATGTATCTCTTTTTGCATATTCTTCTCTTCTTTCACTTGTGCATCTACAAGTATTTATTAATAAGCAAAGGGGTTGTTTCCTTCAGTCAAAAGTAGTACTTTATGTCACTTAAATTGATAGAATAAGCAAAAAAATAAATAAATAAATAAATAAAAAATAAAAAATAAAAAAATAAATAATAATAACATGGACCCAGAAAATACTTTCATTTTCCCAACAGTTATTTCTTAATTATTTTTTTTAAATGTCCGATTTTTCAAACAAGGCGTGGTTTTGGTGACGTCACAAATGATGCTCTTTGGCGCATCTTTCTATCGCGTTTCCATGTTATGATAATCAAGAAGCGAATTAAAATTGCGCTCTACGCTTGCTATCAACCATATCGTTGCCAATACACGTGAGTAAAGATGCGAATTAAATATTTTGCTCTGTGAATGGCAACACTGAATGGCATTTCATTATTTATGATGTCATCGGCAGAAACATAAACAATGAAAAAGCACCGATTTAAGTAATTTTTTAAAAATATTAAACATAAAGAAATTATTAAAAAAATCGTCAGAGCCTATGTTTTTAAGCATGCTCTTTCAGAAAAAAATACTTTTAAAGTTTTAGAAACGACCCCATTATTTCAGGAAAATGGTTTCAAAAGTGCAATATTAATCAGTCCAAAAAATTACGAAGCAGTGATATCACTCTATTTCATTTCAGCGGAATATATCTTATTAGTATGAATTATACACAGCATTTTAAAACATACAGCCAGTTACACACAACACAAACGCGGTGCTCAAACGACGTTTTTCCCTTCATGAGTTTTGTTGAAACTCTAGCAAAAGGTTGAAAGTTGCGATAGTAGCATAGCACACACATTTGCCAATCTTTTGTAAGAGCAACGTTAAGAAAAATGTTTTTAAGCACTTTACTATAATTGGCCTGATTCTCACGGAGGCCTGATTTTGCTTATAGCTCAGCAACTAGACCACTTAGAGGCTTCGGGATTCCACTAAATGATTCGCTTTATCTAACGGTACAACTTAGCGCTGAAAAATTAAAGTTCTAAATAAAATTATTATTTCGGATAGGATGGAAAACAGCAAATTTCATGTAATATCCCCATTAAATATCTTTACTAATAATAAAGCTGCAAGTCTCTCTGTCTGGAGGATGTCTGGATGTCTGAAGGATCTTTGTGACGAGCACAGCGCCTAGACCTTTCGGCCGATTTTCATGAAATTTGGCACAAAGTTAGTTTGTAGCATGGGGGTGCGCACCTCGAAGCGATTTTTCAAAAATTCGATTTTGTTCTTTTTCTATTTCAATTTTAAGAACATTTTCCGGAGCAAAGTTATCATAAGATGGACGAGTAAATTACTCAATTATTAGACGTGGAATGGGAGAGCGAATTAACATAGCTAATTGGCAAGAAATTCATCATCCATTATTTGTAAATATACAGGCGAACCAAATGACCTTTTAATTTTTCTACTACGGGCAAAGCCGTGCGAGTACCGTTGGCTTAAATATAAAATCCATTGTTACAAATTTTGTTGCCTTGCAACAGTAATGTTAATAGTAATCATAATGAAAAGTTTGAATCAAGACTTCTCTGAAGCAAGCATGAAATGTATTCTGCCGTGCTAAGCACAGATGTGGTATCTGCAGTAGAGCTCAAAATGAGAAATCGACGATTAAAATTTTACAACTCATTTCTTTGATTTATGACTTAATTAAATGCTCAACTTGCGATAGTTGTTCCGTAAATAACTTATCTAAAAACCGTAAGAGAGTATTTTTGTAAAAATCTTAATTTAAAATTAATAAATGTAGTTACGACAAATTTTCTTTTCAAAACCTTTTCATATACTAAGCTATTTTCACCGTAAGTGACAACTACTAAGCATTTTTAGGGGTATCTGCAAAGATAAGACAAAAATAGCTTAGTAAAACGTGCTCAAGGTATCATTAAATAATACTGAAAACATCTGCTTTCTTTGGAGTTAGCTGTTTCGCTTTATTTTGTTAATACAAATCTAACAGAATCTACCTTCTGAAAGATACCATTTCCAAAACTCCGGACAGTTAACACTGTAATCCATAAGAATTTTCTGTTTTTTATATTCGAAGAATGTGTTTTTTATAATGTTTTATTTTCTAGATTCATTTTTACCGAGCATGAAGATAATTTTGACAGCAGACGATAATTAAATAAAAATATTACTTGCCGTAGAATGAAATGCGTTTTTTGCATGAAAGAATTAGATATGAATATTTTACATGCATTTCATTTTAAGAATTTACATTTTAAATAAACATTTGAATAGAAAAAGCTGAATATTTACTTTAACAATTATGCAAAGTTGTATTAATTTTTATTATTAACCTGTATCAACTATTCAACGGTAAACTAATTTTTATTTCTGTGTTATAATAAACTGCTACATTATTAAATATGCTGCTTTACTAAGGTATAAAAGTCGTATCTACAAAAAATACTAAGGAAAAAAGTGGTAACTGCGCAGATACCACTTTAAAGGCTTAGTATTTGTCACTTACGTTCAAATTGCCTTAGCAAACTCCGCAAACTGCAGTTACGACTTTTTTCCTAAAGCTTTTTTTAATATTTCGCGTTCACAAATCGCCAAAAAACTTGAGATTTAGGTAAATTAAATTGCTAACGACCACTTGGTGACAATAACTCAATATTGATAAAATGTGCAGATACCACATCTGTGCTTAGCACGGCAGTATTGCTCTGCACTGTCATTGCTTTCGTAGGTTTTTATCCACACCTCAGCCAATGATCGATAACAGGGCTAAGAAAGGAGACATATTAGGATCTTTATATCGAGTAACTTGTATGTTGTGAATGGTTGCCTCTTTAGACTTCTGCATGTCTCCTATTACATTGTACAATCTAATGATATGATTGTTGGCTTATTATCTGTTTGTGTCACTTTGTTGATTTGCTACCACTATTCAATGGTGTATAGCTGTGTACCCTGTGTAATATATATATATATATATATATATATATATATATATGTATGTGTGTATATGTGTGTGTGTATGTTTTATTATTATTATTATTAATCTTTATGTGAGTTTAAAATTGTGTAAGCAAAATTCCTGTCTGTCGGAATATGATTTCATGTATTGCATGCATTATGTACGACATAAACAATGTATCAACTCACCGATTAACACAGCCTGTCTCCAGGACCCCATCCAAACGTTTAAACCACACATAGGGGTAGGTACGGGGGACCCTGGAGTGTTATGTTATGTATGTTGTGAAACATAAATTAGTTTAGGAAACCTTTAATATTTAAATGAATTAGTACACACATAAATAAATCGTAGAGAGGAACATGGATTAGTTTTTACTGCTAATTGCTTAAAGTTTTAGGCACGCATATAGGTTTTACATTTACACTAAAAATAATAAAATAACAGAATTTTTTAAAAAATACTAAGCACTTTTCATAATGCACTCAAAAGGACAAAATAACTTTTCTGGGTCAGAAAGAACAATTCAAGTATTCCTACAGTTTCCAATGAGTGGGGGAAAAGTGCGCCTCGAGTCATTTCAAACCAAACTCTCCCATTAAGAAAAGCATGCATGTTTTAACACTGAAATTTATGATTGAAAGCTAGATAATGTTAAAGAATTCTCTACATGACTTGAGGCGGCCTTTTCTTTGTTTGTAGTGTCATTTTCTTGCAATCATTGAAAACTACAGGGATACTTGAATTGTTCTTTCTGACCCAGAAAGTTATTTTGTCCTTTTGAGTGCATTATGAAAAGTGCTTAATATTTTTTTTAAAAAAATTCTGTTATTTCTTTTATTTGTTTGCTTGTTTATTTATTAATTTTTTGTTGCGAACAATAGATAATTTTTAACTTTAATAAAACCTCCTAAATGTTTAAAATGCGTTCATTTTGTACATGATACAGCAATTAGTAATTAACCAATTAACCACATTTCTGTAGCTTTATTAATTTATTTAGCAATTTACATGCAATATTTCACATGTGTCTAATAATCTGGTACACCAATGTATTAAGAAAAAAAAAAAATTAAAAAGAAAAAAAAAATTTCACTTTGCATCTTTTTTACGCAGCGACTGCTTTAAAACTTTCATTTATAAATTAACTAGCTGCAAAACCCGGCGTTGCTCGGGTTAAAATACATTGCATGTTTAATGGTACATAAAATATTTAAGAATTCCCTTTTTAACGTAGATAATATAGATTTTTATTTTATATATTGAGAGACTTAGTCGACCATTAAACATGCGATGTATAGAGAGTATAACATATTAATTAATTAATTAATTAATTGAAATTAAAATAATTATAAGTTAAAATACGAAACATCTTAGTAAATTGAAAAGTTATGTTTTATTTTCATAATTATTTACATACTATATTGAACATACAACATATGACAAATACATATAAATATATTACATACTATTATATGATCACTGTTCACTCTTGACTCAATTAATCTTTGCAAGACTGTAAACACGATTCAACTGACGAAAAATCACTGACTTTTGGTTTATATACCATCGAATATCGAAATTTCTAGTACCAGAACAATCTGAAATAATCAAATAGTCTGTTCTCTCTCACTTGTCAAAATCACTTGAATTTACATGATCACTGTTCACTCTTGACTCAATTAATCTTTGCGCGACTGTAAGCACGATTCAACTGACGAAAAGTTGCTGACTTTCGGTTTATATACCATCGAATATCGAAATTTCTAGTACCAGAACAGTCTAGAAGATTACAAATAGATCTTAGCAGTTCTCTACGTTTTAGAACTATCTAGATCATTCTAAATTTTTTTCGAACGTTCTAGATCATTCTGGATATTTTTAGAACCTTATAGAGCATTCTAAGCCGGTTGTAACGTTCACAGACGTTTTGGAACTTTCTGGGTCATTCTAGAACCTTTTAGAACTTTCTAGATCATTCTGGAAATTTCTAGAATCTTCTAGAACATTCTTAGTCGATTGTAGCGTTTGCGCATGCTTTGGAACTTTCTAGATCATTCTAGAAATATTGAGAATTTTCTAGAACAATCTAGATCGATTGTAACATTTGTACACATTCTGGAGTTTTCTAGACTATTCCTAAAATTTTATGAACTTTCCCGTAGTTCTCATAAGTTAGAAAAGGACAGACATATAATTTTTCACATTTTTGCCACCCACAACCACCCACTTCCACCCACCGCGACCAAACTCGCCTTATTCCCACCAGGAGACCAAGGGGTGCTTACCACCCCAAGCAGAAGTTGATTGGAATTCGTGGTGATAGAGAAAACTGTCTTTACGTACGCACATTAGCATTTTATATATATACTAGTGATACCCGCACGGCTTCGCCCGCAATAGAAAAATCAAAAGGTCTTTTGGTTCGCCTGTATATTTACAAATAATGTATAGTGAATTTTCTCGCCAGTTGGCTTGTACCGACATTACGGTTCCACGTTATGATAATTTCGTATCTCGCCCATTGGCTTGTGCCCATGTTACGGTTCCACGTTATGATGATTTCGTAATTTATGATACTTTTTTTCTTAAAATTGGAATAAAAAAAGAACCACATCGAATTTTCGAAAAATCGCTTCGAGGTACACACCCCTATGCTACATACTAACTTTGTGCCAAATTTCATGAAAATCGGCCGAACGGTTTAAGCGCTATGCGCGTCACGGACATCCTACAGACATCCTACAGACATCCAGACATCCAGACATCCTCCGGACAGAGAGACTTTCTGCTTTATTATTAGTAAAGATATTAAGATTAATTCTAATTTCAATGAATTATTTTCGTTAAAGTTCTATCTCCTGATTTTTGCTCTGGATACACGGATACTTTTGGAGAGTGGAATGCTGGTTTCGAGTGCCCAAGAGTGAGCACGGGGGAAATAGTGTACTGCTGTGGTTCACCAACTTATAAATATTGCTGCATGCGCACTGATGAACGAATTCTTCCTCTCAGTGGGATGAGGTAAGTACTGTTTGACCACGGGTTGTATGTAATTTGGCAATCTGCCAAGTAAAGACGATTCCATCTGAATGAATCTAGCAGGGGAGAAGGGAAAATAACGATGGGATTTTGATGCACGCGTTTTATAATGTCACTAGTGCATTATTCATTTATTGCATTCTCAAAAATAAAATAAGGGGAAACAAAAATAGTTACCATGGAAACAACAAAAAGAAAATATTTTCGTTTCGTTCGGGAACGTAAAAGCAAAATGGTATGCTCAAAACTTCGTTGTGAATAAATAAATCAATTAATTTTTGCCGTAAGAATATGGATCGAATATACTTTAGATTTAAAATATGCTGCTGTGAGCAAATTTTCATTTTTACAAAACTAAGGCTAAATAATAGAGAAGCAAAAGTGCACATCTGAAACAAACCAACTAACATCCCTATTAACTAATAGATACGTCCATTTCCGCCTACAAACCGGATATTAACCTTTCCATGTAATCGATGGTCAGACAGTAGTTTCAGTATCAAAATTGTTTTCATTGCTTTGAAAGTTCTCAACCATTTTCAATGCACTCTCTCCTTTTTCTGTATTATGAACTACGAGTACCCGAACAAAACACTTGATATTTATTAATATGCGTTATGCTAGTTTAACTATAACTGTAAAACTGATTACGTTTAAGTGAGAATAAATAAATTAAATTTAAAACGAAATTTAGTTTAATAGACATTTTACTGCTTAGTCTTTATTAATCAGATATACCATTAAAAACAAATATCGGAAAATAAATAGTAGGAATTCGAAACTTGCTTTTGTCTACTAAGTTTACCGGTGTTTAACTGAAGACCGAAAATCATCCTCAATCCTTAACTTGGTTCCGTATTTGTTGTTCAGATAAGTTAAACTCGAAGATTCTTTCGCACTAGTAAGTTGTTGTATAGCCTAAGAGATTCTGCACCGTAATGTCTGTTAGCTCATTGTTTAATACTTGTTTTTATCATACATACGAGGTTACTCACAATTAATTCTGGATTTGTCACTACAATTTTTATAATTCTCGATAGTTAACCGTGTATTCTTTATAGATTTTTTGTACCTAAAAGGGTACAGATAGCACCGGTTCGGAACCATTTCTTTAATGCAAGTAAATAATAATAAGCATTTTAATGCGATAAAACTAGCATTAATTTTATATTATTTTTTCTTGTGCAATGATGTGCAGAGATCATTTCATCAGGTATTCAAAAAAGGAGTGGTTGAACTTCCTCTTCTCCCCCCTTTTTTGCCAAATTTATGCGGTTTTCAACCCTTTCGAATGATCTAAATAAGTCCTGGAATTCTAACTAAAATTTCTGACACTAATATAAAAATAAATTTTGAATATCTCATTTTTAAATGTAAAATAAAATTTCCTCTAAAAGCACGTGAATCATTCGTCGAAGGGAACCCACGTGGATTATTACTCCTTGAAAATAAGTAAACTAGATGAAAAAAAAATAATTGCTAACTTGACCTTTTAGTTATCAGCAATGTATGAGGAACGTATGCACACACGAGTATACATATCTTTACCTAGGAGGAATACAACACTATGTCCATTTTATTCCAAAATGACATTACAGAGTTAAAATTAGTGATGTGCTGGATCGTTAAAAAAGTAGATCCGCGAATACGGAAACGGATCCGGATCATTAGTGTCAAGATCCGTGGATACGGATACGGATCTCAATTTTTTTTTTTTTACCCAATTCAACTGTCCAAGTGTAAAATTTGTTTCGGAAGGTATTCCCGTCAGAATAATGGCAGTTTCTTCAAAAAATGTCAACTGCGGCAAAAATATAATCAAGACTATGATTTACTCTTTAAAGAAATCTCCGCTAAAATTGAGGGAGAGGTGGAAGGAATGAGTCAGCGCTGCATTTATGCTGAAATAAAATGGGAAAAAATATTTCTAGCCTGTCCAGTAGCAGCTTTACACTCTTGCTCATGCATCCTACATCTACCGAGTAAGCTAGAAATAATGTTTCACATTCTATCTAAGCATTAATGCAGCATCGACCCATTCCACCGAACTTCTCCGACCGACGAAATACAGAGTCAGGAACACCTTTACAAACAGTAAGTAGAGAATTTAGGCTCACTTTGTTTAAAGGATGCCCGAGAAAAACAAAAATGAAGAATAACAGAAACCCCAATCCAATAACCAAAACTAATATTAAATTAAAAATTAAAAAAACAAAACATGTCCCAAAAAGCCGACCTCATATTAAGATGAATTTCGCGGGTCAGAACACACGTTTTTCAACAAATATGAACTGACAGCAAGTAAAAATTTTAAATCATTGAGCATTTTCTCCTTATCTTCCGACTATGAAATCGCTACCAATCACGCGTATAAAGGCTTAGAATTGCATTTAAAATTTACTTAACAAGATTATAGCTCCTACTGTGTATAAGTTGGAAGTTTCAAATACAATTCAAGCGCAGAAAACTTCGTTCTTTCAATTAGGGCCAACATTTTTTAACGTGCGGGTAAATTTTTATTACCTTAATTGGTGAAAAACGTTAAATCGGTTTTTAATTAATATCTCCGGTAATTAAAGTTCTACAAAAACGAGGCCAAGCTAAGAGCACTTTCGATCAAGTCATCTTTTGAACGAAAAAGGAACTATCAAAATCGGTTCATCTGTTTAGGAGCTACGATGCCACAAAAAGACACACTGATACACACTTTTAAAACTTATTTCCCCTTCCTTTTTGCAACGGAGGGGGGGGGGGTTGATGGTACAAATTGGCTTCTGAAATGATACCATATAATTTAAAAATAATTTAAAAAAGGAATAAAACCTAATTTAAACGGAATTTAAGAGTACTTTATTCAAATATTTGAAACTTTTTAGAATGGAAATGATCCGTTTAAGATCCGTCAAAAAAGTAACGGATACGGATCTTTATTTTCCCTCGGATATCCGCAGATACGGATACGAATATCTGGAACATCACTAGTTAAATCCAGCTTTCCTCATATTTCTTAGAGGCGTAGAGCACTATATCCACTTTCACTTTGAGGGATAGAACACTATGTGGTTAAAACACTCCTGTAAAGTTATGAAAATGGACATTGTGTTGTATCCCTCCGAGGTAAAGATATATGAATGTATTTATGTGTAGGATAGTGCAAAAATCTTGAAGATTCAAAGCTAATGTTATTTAATTAGTCAAGTTATTTGAAAAATATATTTACAGTAATCCACATTTAAATCAAGAACCGTCTACTTAGAAGGTGTCATACGTCTTCCTCACACACTACTACTCCAAAAAACACACTTTACACTCTCTGTCCTTACCTTCTATCTCACCAGCGTTTATTCTCCTTTCTTAGACTTTCAAGAAAGTCATAAGTACGCCAGAAATAACTCTTTATCGCTTGCGTTAGCGTGCTTTAAACCATTCAATGAGTTGGAAATGATATATATATATATATATATATATATATATATATATATGTAAAACACTATCATATACTGTATTTGTAACCTGGACAAGTCAACCAAAATGAACTTCACTACTCAGATCAATAGGTGCCATAGTCTGAGTCATAATAACTGAGAACCAATATCCGGAGCATCTTACGAAACATTTCATTTGCAAGCTTGTGGAGGATTAGCGGTAGGTCAATTTATCTGTTCCTTGAATTTGATTGTTTTACGTTCTTTCTTTTGATATTGAGTTCAATTGTGAATTTTGTTCTCTTGTAGTTTAAATATTGTTTTATTTACCTTTATACAAAGCTTGTATTTTTGGTTTGTAAATGTTCATTGTTCTTACTTCTTGTCATGCTGATATTCTGGACTTTCAGTACTCCCATTAGCTTGTTTTGTGAGATGATGGGGACTAGTGCTGCTTTTTTAGGGAATTTCGCCAGCAGCACTCACGAAACATCTCATGGTTTTTTCCCTAGCCTTGGGGAGTATCCCCTGATGAGGCACCAGGGTATTTTGGGATTTTCTCAATTTTTCGTTTTTTTTTGAGCAATCACGATTGCTTATTGCTTTCATTTGACTGTTTTTGAGGTCCTTTGATTTTTCCCACCGCCACCCTCTGCACCATCACCGTGGACAGGCGGGCTCCTCACGCTGCTGCTCGTATAGCGAAAGCCGTCTCCAGTTTGCATCCATGTCCTACACACACGCGCATACATACACAACTACACACACACACACGCAAGCACACACACACACACACACACACACAAACACACATACATACAGACATTTACACATATACACACACAAAACCTACACACACAAAAAAAAAACTACCCACACTTTCATGCCTGCACACAGACACAAACACACATGCCTACACACACACATACCCCATACACACAAACACACATATCCCCCCACACACTCGTGATTGCGAAAAACATAATTTGAATTCAAGATGTCAAAATTCAAATACATTTTTTTTTGAGCAATCACGATTGCTTATTGTTCTCATTTGACTGTTTTGATGTCCTTTGATTTTATTTTCCCACCGCCACCCTCTGCAGCATCACCGTCCACCGGGTCCTCACGATGCTGCTCCTATAGCGAAAGCCGTCTCCAGGTTGCATCCATGTCCTACACACACGCGCATACATACACAATTACACACACACACACACGCAAGCACATACATATACACACAAACACATACACACACATACACATACACACACATACACCTACACACACATACACACACGCATACATACAGACACCTACACATACACACAAACACACACACACAACTACCCACACATTCATGCCTGCACACAGACACAACCACATATGCCTACACATACACATACCCCCCCCACACACATTCATACACACAACTACCCACACACTTATGCCAGCACACAGACACACACACATGCCTACACACACATACACATACCCCCTACATACAAACACACATACCCCCCACACACAAACACACACGCCTACATACACACACTCGTGATTGCGAAAAACATAATTTGAATTCAAGGTGCCAAAATTCAAATTAATTTTTATTATTATTTATTTTTTTTCTTTCTTGTTCAATCCTTATTAGACAGACAGACAGACACAGACAGACAGACAGTATAACCGCTATAGCACTTAGGACAAAAAAACGCTTACTGAATGCACACTTTAAATACTGTCTTATGTAAATTAGTTTCTAACATTTAAATACTTTTATATACTGAATATATTTCAAGACATTCCAAAATAGCGTATAGAAGTCAGATGATTGG
Organism: Uloborus diversus; assembly: GCF_026930045.1. Taxonomy (NCBI): domain Eukaryota; kingdom Metazoa; phylum Arthropoda; class Arachnida; order Araneae; family Uloboridae; genus Uloborus; species Uloborus diversus. The sequence continues at coordinate 10,165,945 of NW_026557765.1, forward strand.
CGCTGGACTGAAAAGATTTATTCGAAAGGATTTAGAAGAATCTTCTCACTGCTAACGGATTAACTTAAGCGGAGAGCGTTAGAGATTTTAATGGTGTCCATTAAATGGCGGAATAAAGCCATTCACTTCAGAAGTAATTGAGTGTAATAATGTAGGGTGCTTAAGTCTATTTAAAAGGATGAGTTTGCATAACGTAGTGCAGCTCTAATTGGGATTACAGGCTGCAAAAGCAAAATACACATTTAACAGTTTTATTGCCCAATCCCCAAATAAAACGATTTTAATGAAGTATAGAAAGACTTACCGTTGAAGAAGAATTTAATTCCAATCGTCTAAGTTATTGCTTTTTGTAAATTTGGTTCTTAAATTTTCTTCAACTGACTTTAAAAAAGGTGTGAACAGTGGATTGCCAGTAAAACGATTTTCTTCTTTTACTTATGCAGCTACACTATAAGAAAACATAGAACGGATTTTCGAAATTGATAAAAATTATCAACTAATCTGTATGATACCTGTATAATTCACAGCATAAATTGATTTCGTAAACAAAATATAATTTTATGAAGAAAATAATCCGTCCCGTTATTATGTTTATTACAAAACATTTTCAAAATTTGAATGTTATTTGTTATGTATTAGAACCACTTACAATTTGTTAAGCTTTTATTCAGCTAAAAAATAGCGGTTTCAAATCAAATATAACGATTGACATAGCAAAAAACAAATAAATGAATAAATAAATAATTAAATGAATATTAACATGACTCTTATTTCAGCAACGATAAGCAAATAACTATACATTTAATACATTGCTTTTGTTTCTTTAAAACAATCGTTTTCTACAAAGAGGAAATCTTTTCAAATTGTGATATAAAATGCATATTAGTTTAACTGCAAGCTTTAGAAAAGACTACTTTCAGCTAAGTTACGTCTTATCAATACGATGTTTTATTAATAGATTAAATTTACATCCTGAGATATTAATTAGACAAATTTACTCTTAAGTATTTTGCATTACAAGTGAAAAAAAAAAAAAACTATTTCACTAACAGTAAAAAATTACACCGTAAGATATTCGTTACAGAAAAATTTGCTATCTTAAAATTAGCATTATAAGAGAAAAAGTTTTAAGACAATCACTTTCCCTGTCTGTTAAAACTACTGAGTGCTAACTGTTACAAGAAAATAATTGGACATGCCACTTTCACTATACATTCTAGTTTTAGCTTGACCTGTATCAAGTGCATATAAATAATTAAAATGCACGTGTTAAAAATAAAAATTCAAGACAACTAGTTTTTATTTAGCAATTTTTTGCAGAATGACAGAATAATTTATTGAAACAGAATGAGGAGAAACCACTTTTCTTCTAAATATTGCATACAGAGGTTTTTACTGCACGCAAAATAAATCCTTCATCCTAGTCCACGTACAAGAAAAGAATAAAAAAGGGAAAATCACCAAGAAAAAAATAAAACAAAAAATATATATGTTCAAACAGAAAAAAAGATTGCTAGAGATTCCAAAAAATACCAAATGTCCTATCGTTGTCAGCTAATATTTTAAACGCAAAAGCGAAAGTTTTGGAGGTTTAATTGAGTTATGCCATTTTAGTTTTGTTACGTTGCATTCGTATATGCAGTTACGGGGATCATTAACTGGATCCTTATCTTCTTTCGCTGTCTGGTAATTATTTCCATTTTTACACACTAATTATTCGCAATGAGACATTAAGCAAAGTTTAAAAGGGGGAGCAACTGCACATTAAAAATTGTAAACGTAAGGTTGATTTAGATTAAGTAAGGTACGTATCAGCGATGGAAGGATTATTGATTAGAGAAGAAAACATTAACTCTTGAGAGTTTCATATTTTTAGTAAGTTGAAAGATGTTCAAAAACGTTGTAATGATGTCTTCTTTACTAATAATAAAGCTGAAAGTCTCTCTGTCTGAATCTCTGTGACACGCATAGCGCCTTGACCGTTTTGTCGATTTTCATGAAATTTGGCACAAAATTAGTTTGTAGCATGGGGGTGTGCACCTCGAAGCGATTTTTCAAAAACTCGATTTTGTTCCTTTTCTATTCCAATTTTAAGAACACTTTATCTTTAATTATCACAACATGGACGAGTAAATTATCATAACATGGACGAGTAAATTATCACAACGTGGACGAGCAAATGAACATATCATATTGGCGAGAATTTCATCATTCATTATTTGTAAATATATAGGAGCACCAAGTGACCTTTTAATTTTCTACTACGGGCAAAGTCGTGCGGATACCACAGTACTTTCACATAATAGTTGTTGTAGCTGTACAGAAAAACTACATAAAAAGTTTAGTAATTTCAGTTGTTAAATAATTATTTTGGGAGAAATTACGCGACTATGAAATATCAGAAAAATTGATTCGAATGTTTAATAAGTTTGATTTCGAGTGTTGAAGAATAGGCATACTGTCTTGAAACAGTGATAAAGCAAAAAACATTTTAAGAGAAGTTAAAATTTAATAATTAATGCTATCAGATGTAGTTTGCATTATAATAAAAAAAAGTTTCTATCATTCTAATTCAGTTAAAATGCATCACAGCATGAACTTGCTTATAGCTTTCATTTTTCAGAAATGCACAGATCAAATTCAAAATGTAATTCTAATTTCGTAAAATAAATGTATGATAGAAAGTTATTTTATAAAAAAATTAAAACGTTTTGAAAATCGAATTACTTTTACACTTGAATTATTGCGTAGGTTTTTATCAAAAAGATTTTAAACAATAATCTTTTGTCTTATTATTCACATTTGTCTGTTTGAAAAATTTTAAAACCTAATCCTTAACAAAAGAAAAAAAATGGGATCAAATTAATCTTTGAAGAAAATTAAAGCATTAAGCCCTCGTGTGAGAGTTCTTAACATTTTTTTATGATAGTTTATTCAGAAAGTATATTTCAGCAACCACAAGATTGCATAATGATTCGTTTCCTTGTAAAAGCTGAATGACGGAGGTTTTCCTTTGTACCCTTCATATATACATACAACCAAACCTTGTTTTATGTTGCGGATTGGGACAGCAAAAAAAAAAAAAAATGCATTAAAAAAAATTGTTCGAAACTTCTCGAGTAGCTATAAAAATTTGTTTTCGCAATGCGAGTAAAAAATATTTTGTTTTTGTGGTGGATACGGACTGCATAAAAAAAGTCTCACGTAGAAAATAGCCCAACAACTTATCTTTGAAAAAAACTTAAAATAAATCAATTATTATTTTTTTTTTTGCCGAATAATCTGATAAAATTTCCCGAATAAGGAAATTTTGGGGAGGCCACAGTGACTTCCCATCTGGGTGCCTATGTCGTCACTTGAAGATACTACTTCGCACTCGTTTTATAAATAATTTCGTTAATATAGTCCCAATCGGATTGAAACTTTCATATACCGCACAAAAAAAAAAAAAAAAAAAAAAAAAAACCAGAAAGGAAAATGCACAAAAAAAAAAAAAAAGGAAAGGAAAATGCACAAAGAAAAAAAACAAAAAAAAAGACCGCACAAAAACTATTTCGAGTATATATATATATACTTCTATGTAGTTAACTTTGTTGTAACATATGTTTTTTCCCACTTAGTTGTAAATTCAACATCCTTTAAAGCCCTTTGATTTCATTTTATTATTCTCTTTGAAATGAAAAGCTCCATTTATTGCTAAGAGTAGTAAACATTTTGCTGAAACAGCCAGAATAGTCACTTTATCTTTGTCAACACCGCCGTTTTTCACAGTAAGCTAAACGTTGCTTTAAACCATTAATAACGATCCAGCTTTCTACTTTAGAAAAGCTCTTTCTGTGCGATTTTTTTTCCTGTTTATTGTAAAAAAATAGAAAACTAAAAGAGCGTAAAGTTTCGGTGGATACGTAACTGGCTTTTGCATTGGAAAAAATGCAGTTTGTTGCTAGAAACAGTGCTTTTGAGGAAGGAAAAAAAAGTATTAAAACTGCATGAATGTAGTATGTTCTCATAAAGTATTAAAATTATTTGATAATAATTATTTTTAAACAGATAAAGTAGCTTTTATGATTTTTGTATATTAGTCTGAACATGTAACATTAATGAATGAAAAGTACTTATAACTCGTAAACAAGCAGATGAATTTGAACTTCATTCATTTCACCTTTTACAGTGAAAAATTAGTATGAAAAGTGGAAAAACGTAGTTTCAATGTTTTGATTTGCCAATAATCTTCTCCAAACGAAGATTTACAGTGAGTAAACGAATAAATATTCAATAACAGGGAAACATTTAAATTGCAAAAAATTATGCGACAGAAATGTCGAAACTTCTTTTTAAGAATCAAGGTTACATATGAGGCAGTGAGAAGCAAAGGGATGCAAGTGGACTATTTTAAGTTTCGAGTAAAACGCGTTTAAAGATCAGATACTAGGTAGGCTTTCATTGAATTTCTTTTCTAAATCATGCTATACAGAAGCACCTACCAGGGATACTAGTACCATCTCTTGCCCAAAGACAGAGGAGAGGTTCACCTACCATTTGTACTGGTTATCTCCAAATTTCTAATTTTTCCACTTACATCCCTTTGCTTCTCACTACCTCATATCTTGAGTAATTTCTGATTAGAACAGTCATACTTACGTCTTAAACTTGATTTTATTTTATGGAAATTGTTTTCAGTTTAAACAAACAAGAATAATTGAAAATAAGTTTTTTCTCCCTTTTCTGTAATTTGTTCGTACGATAAGTATTTTTTTTAATGCCGCTTATCTTATGAATAATGTATCTTCTCCTTTTGTGTTTCTCTTTCATCGTTTATTTTTCTTTACTTGTTTTTACGTCGCTTAATCTGGAATGCGGATTATAAGCTAGGATATGAAGTTAAGTTAATTTCGAGAAGCATTCTCGAAATCTGTGCAGCATCATGACTGTTTTCATTGCATTAGATAATGTATTTTTAAAGGTTTTTTGAGTTAGATTTTGAAAAAATATGGATCATGTTGGCCATAACACACAAAAAGAAAATACAAGTTCAGCATGAAATAAACAAGTCGAGTGAATAAATAAATTTATCTTGAAATTAATATACTCTTCGTTAAGTACAAGTCGTGCCCAATCCTGGAAATGATTGTTATTTCGTATACTATATGCTGAAACGTAAAACTTTCTGTTTAAAAAGTGTTCCGAGTGCCATATCGAGTTGTTAGAAAAAACCTACATCGTATATACTTTTTGAATTAATTTATCGAGCTAAGTGGTTTTTTTTTTTTTTTGTTAAAAGGCTAAAAATTTGCGCATTTCAGCTCTTTATACTTTCTTTTAAAGCAGCATTTGAAAAATTATGTTCCGCGGAACCCATGGGTTCCATGGAGTTCAGTCAAGGGTTCCACAAATCTTTCATTCTTTTTTGTCTTTTCTTTTTAAAAAACTTAAAAAATCTATTAGAATAATGAATTTTCCAAACTCACATTTTAAACTTTAGAATTTTGTTTGCATCCACAAAATATTTTTTTCAAAGTTCTTTTCAGATTTTATTTTTTGTTATTTTTAAAATCAAGTAATAATAGTTTAATATTTTTTTGACATTAAAAATATTATTTGAAAGTATTTTCACTTTTACTGTAAATAAAACATTTCAAGTATGTTGCTTTAAACTATATTACTTACGAAAAAACAGGGGTTCCACAAAAAAGTGGCTATTTAAAAGGGTTCCAGGCATTAAAAAAATTAAGAATCGCTGTTTTAAAGCTATATATTTAACCTCACTTTTGTTTTATAGAGATAACTTTTACCCAGTACATATTAAGTGTTGAAAAATCGGAGTTTATCATTTCATACAGAACATTCAAACTCTTTAAAAAAAATCTCAATGAAAAAAAAGAGAGAAAAAAGGTGAAATAATATAATCAAGAAATTTCAAAATGAGCTGTAGCCCTGAAAAAAAATGACAGAGTACATTAAAGTTTACTACGCTAAACACAAAAAATATTTTTTATCATTTTTGTTTTTTGGCAATATTGGAGAAAAAGTCATAATAAATATATATCTGTGATATTGACTAAAGGCAAGTAAAATATACAATTTAAAACTTCATGCATATTCAATGAAAATATTTCGCTCTTACATAATATAATTAATTTCTCATTAAGCTGAATTTTTGAATGGATCAACGCACAGATTCTCATCAATTCTGCACTTTTCCAACACTGAAAGTAAATAATAAGTAAACAGAATATTTTTCAAAATGGGATTTTCAAGTCAAAAAATAAAAGTAGAGATAATAGTTTTTGTTTCCTTTTTCTTTTTTGTAAAAAATGAATGCAAAGAGAACAGTCTCATCTTTTATTTTTGAAGGTTACAATAACGCTGAAATAAAGCATTCTTTTATTTCATTTCGATGTGTTTTTCGAAAAGAAAGAAAAATAATTCTTCAATCTTTCGAGATAGCACACATATCATGTTTTTTCCATTTTTGTTCCACATTTTTCTACCCAGAACGAGTTTTTTTGAAATGAAAAGTAGTCTGACTTTTATTTATATTGAAAAGTGCTTTTACACAAACTAAGGGTGTTTCTTTGCCGTATAAATAACGTATCGTAGCTAGCAATAAACGGAGGGAGAAGAAGAAGGCAAATATTTTGAAAAATAATTGTGTGAAAGTGTTTAAAATAAACAGAAGTCAAAACTTTGATCGAAATTGCTTTGTAATACTCTTTGTGATCTCGAGCTGCAATTCGCACACCTACTGTTCAACTTAACATAAAACAAGTAAAACATTTTCAACGCAAATATTTATACAATTTTGCATACACAGAAAGCATTTACTTTAAAACTGAGGAAACTGAGATGTGCAGTTATTTTTCTATTCAATTTTCTTACACTTCGAAAAGGGTTACAGGGAGTCGTATTAACGATTAGCATTTATCAGTAAAATTGCTGTTTTTATTGGGGTCAGGGCCACATTTTGAAAAGCAGTTTATCAAACAAACTAGAAATTTGAAATATTTTGCATTGATTCACCATGTATTTAATAAGCAAAATCATAACATTAAAAAAAATTTATTTAAGTTAAATTTATTTCTTTATAAAAATGGGGTTGCTTCAAAACGCTAAAACACAAAATATTCTTGGTCAATTTTCAAATTTTTTTCAAAAAGTGATGCACAAATATCTATGTTTTAATTTTTATTCAGTGATTTAAAGAAAAATAATTCAATAAAAAATAGAAAATATTTGAAGAAAAATTTCAAAAAATTCGAAGATACTTTTTTTTTTGAATCACTTTTTTTGCAGTAAACGTTATTTTCAAAGTTTTCAAATAAAAATTAAAGTAAAATGTTTGAAAAAGATATGCTAAAAATTTCATTACTTTATTTTTATCACTTCTTGAAATAAGAGAATTTGAATGGGGAAAATTGCAGCATGGAGAAAAAAAAACGCGTTTAAAGTTTTAAATATACTATTATTTAAATGCATGCAACAAAAATAATCTTTCGTTCTAATTAAGATAGAAACAAGATTTAAACGCCCTTTTAAGCAGAAAAAAAGAGACTTTTTTAAATGATTGAAAGAATTGCAAAATTTAACGGATTTTTGTGTCCCCGTAAATATGGGATGCCCCGTTTAATATGGAATGCAATATTTTTTACATTATAAATAATCATATGAGCATTGAAATACGTCAAATTATAAAATTTGAATGCTGTCTTGGAGTAAAAACAGAAGTCATTCTCCAAAAAACCAAAAACAAGAAAAAAAAAACCGCCTAACCTGCTAGCTGACAGATAAAGATTGTATCTGAGATAAAAATGTATGGTTTTCGTTTCAAAATTTTTAGTTGATGCTAAAGTTCTTAACAAGCATTTTTACTTTTTAATTTAATATTTTTTTCATAGTGTTTTTCAACCCTGCAAATAATTCTGACTTCCGTTTCAGCCAGAAAATTTTACTGGGTTCCATTTGTGGTTTTATATTGTTAATTATCATTGCCGCCATCATTTCTTACGCAGCTTGCAGGAAGTGCTATCCATACAGAAGGGGTTGTCCTTCCTACAAAGGAGGTAAGCATGATCACTAAAAGCATATAAAGTTATTTATTTATTATTATTTTTTTTTACAGCATGTTAGCTAACGACATTATTCGAGATTTAAATTCAAAGGAAAAACACGCGTTTATTGCCTAATGTGCTTTATAACATATAACATTTTCAAGAACCCTTTTTCAAATGCACTTATAATTTCTAATTTAAAAGGTTAACAGCAGACAAGGTTTAAAAATTATAGCTGTAATAAGAATAAACAGTGAAGGTTTCTTTATTACACCTGTTTTTACTTCCTTTTACAAAAAAGGAAGTATTGTATTCGCGAAAAAATGTTCACTCAAAAATCGACCTTAATTTCCAGTTTACTCACCCCCGAATGAATGTTGAGTTTTTTTCGACTCGACCACGCGTGGTTAGATGCCTAATAACGTATAGACACGCGAAATATCCATTTTGACGATTCCCGAGTTATTTACAACGAGTTTTCTCGTGACGTCTGTATGTGCGTATGTGTGTCGCATAACTCAAGAACAGTATGTCCTAGAAAGTTGAAATTTGGTACGTAGACTCCTAGTGAGGTCTAGTTGTGCACCTTTAATTTTGGTTGCATTCCGGTGTTTCTGAAGGGGTCTTTTGCTCCTTCTGGGGGGGGGGGAATCACTGTTAATTTCGATGTAAACTGAAGTGGTGTTATAATTTGGCGGACACTTTGCAATATGTATCACCAGTATTTTGGTCGCCAAGTTTTGTCGCCATCTTGGCGAAAAATTTGGCGATTTTTTTTTTTCAAAATCTGTTTTCAATTTGGCCACTGTTGGTGATATTTAGAGAGTAAACTATTGAATCACATTAAAAATGCCAATAATGGAGAAATGACATTAAATTAGAGTAAAAGGAAGTCATGTGACGCACATATCAGCTAGTTTATTTTACCTTTTTAGAACTTGGGATAATTCAAGCAGAATTGTTAGTTATTCGGTTTAGAGAATTGTGAAAGTTTTTACTTTTTTTTATTATGCTAAAACTTTTAAGCAGTCTAGACTCTCTTTACACGAAGGATTAGAAAAACTGAAATATACGTCAATACAGACTGTATTGCATTTATTTCAAAATAATCTGATTTAAATAAAAGATATTCTCTTTCAATAAGTAAAATTCAATTTATTTGATTTTTAAAGAGAGAAACTTTTAATCGTGTGTGTGTGTGTGTGTGTGATGTGAATAAGGAAATATACTCTTTAAAATGAAAGTCTGGCTTAAGAACCTTAAGTGGCTTGTAGTATTATGTGCAACAGAGAAAAAACTTCATACTTCACGAAGCAGAGTTGTTACGTTTTGTATCCAACTATGACGTGACTCTGACGTATGCTGCAAAGCAACGTAAGATTATATTATTCAATAAAAGTTTTGCTTTTGTTGGCCAATCCCAAGACTTCCTTTTTTTTTTCAAATAATAAAAAATGTATCACTCTACCTGGTAGATTTTAACCACCAACTTTTGGTTAAGAGGCGAACCCGATTGCACCATGAAGGTTTCTCTACAGATGAATTGTTAAACGAGTTAATATAAACAAATTTAATAAATAAATACTAAATTTTAAACAAAGAAATAAAAAGTTCAAGTTTTATTTTCCACGATTTTAATTCCTGGAGATTAATTTAAAAAAAATCTTCCAGAACTTTTTACATCATAAAATTAGGTTTTTAACCCTCCTTCATAGGAGGCAACTTAATTAAATCAACTTCGGAACTGGAGCAATCAGGATAGGTAACCAGGTTGAAAAGTGGGGGAAATGCCCGACATCCTTTACACGACATTCAAAGCATTAGTCACACTTTGTTTCACCTTACACCAACATTTAGCGATACGCTTTAGGTTTTACCACAAAAGGGATCCACGTGGCTGGGCTCAGCTCATCATGCTTACCGGTAATTTGCCGCTTCCATCCTCATCCCTAATGAGTTGAATAAAATTTTTAGTTGATTCGACTCATTATGACGTTTCCAAGCGTTTGCTCTTCACAGGAGTACACTAGTTGAGTAAATCCGGTTCAGTTTCAACAGCGTTGTGGAGGAGCAGCTGCTCGGGTAAATGCGACTCGTCAGAAGAAAAGTGGATTTAACTGAGTTGCCTCGTGTGAACCCAACAAAAAACGTCAGTCAATTACTTGATAGGCAATTTTTTCGAAAGTTCACTCAACCATGGCCCCACTGAATTTCGCTTACGCTTATAGACCGTAACAATCACTGAAACTCATGGCAACAAAGAGGGCGTTTCAGGGAACCCCAGTTTTCCTTAGGTTGCCATTGATAGGTGAATGCAAGAGTTCCGCTAAGACTAGACGTTAAATACCGGTTATCACAAATTTGCCATTCCAACTGCGCTTGCGCGCGGACTTAGCTTTATGGGCTTTCTGTTTTAAGATTTCGTGTTGCTTGTTTTGAGTGAGAGTCCCACCAAATTAATGAATGCGATTAGAATATTTTCACAGCGATTTCGTGATATGTTATGTGAAATTACGGATATGAATAACTGATAATCTTAAGAGAAAAATGACACTTCGATATTTATTAGTTATTATTAGTTATTTATTTAACATTAATGTAAAACACGTTGTGTACTTCAAAAATAATTGGAATATTAGTACAGAAATCCGTCTTTTGCGGATATTTTACGTCAGGCGTAAACAACTTAGTGTCATACATTTTTATTTAGGTTGAGGGTTCGGCTTTGTATTAGAAGTGATGCTGCAATTCTAGTACGCTCTTGTGAGGTTAAAAATTTGGTCTTGAGAAAGGACAGACGATTCAAACACCGAATCCATTAATAATTAAGACGCAAAATTCAATCTTTACCGAGGCCTAAAAACTAAATCAGAGAAAATTTTGTGATTTCTAATTTTTATCTGTTGCCATCTCATATTTATTACCAAATTTAAAATGTTTATAATTAATTTTAGCAATATTTTTGAAATCAGCTAAGTCCGCGCGCAAGCGCAGTTGAAATGGCCGATATAATGTGATAACCGGGATGAGTTCCGCTAAGCGCCTCTTGCTGTCAAAATGGGTGACGTCCAATCAAAAATAAAACAACTTTGAAACTCGTCATTGATTGGTGAATGCACAAAGCAAATCACAGTTGCATCGGTTTAACACAGAAAGGTCATAAATTGTCAAGGCCCGAAAGCCTTCGAGGAAGTTGATTCAAATAACCGCCTCGTGCGCCCCTTACACGAAGACAGTAGATGGCGCAACATCCAAAGCCTGCTTTCGAAACTTTGTTGAAAGAGTTACTGAAATGAAAATATGGTCTTGCATGCCGCAATTTTGAGTTGTCTCGAAAATAAGGTCTTCTGTCTGTCCCTAGACGACTAATTAAAGTTAAGAAACTGCTAATAGTACTTGTTTACTCAATCATATACTTCTCCGTTACGCAAAATAAAGCGCAATACTCCAGAGAAATCCTTCAGACTGAACACTAATGAGATTATTCTATTAATCATGTTTCCTTGCGAAATAAACATTTCGTAAATTATGCTTTTATTCCCTCCACTACAAAACACAGTAATAAAGGAAATATTTTCGCGATGGTAGGGAAATAAAATTTCCCCGAGTTTGTTGCATTAATCAAACATGTTTCGTAAAATTTCTCCTGAGAGGCATTATTCATTTGGCGGAAAATTAAGTTATATCATGTTTCTCGCTGAAGAATGCTATAGAGAAATATGTTTTACCTGGAAAAAGTCGTGACTTCCCAGAAAAATGTAAAACAATAGCTATACCAGACAGTCCTAGTAAGCATTGCGCACATGCAATAATTTTTATTTTGAAATCACGCCGAATGTTTTACAAAATACAGACACTTCATTTTGTTGCAAAACTGTTAAATTTCAAATTATTAATATTTCCTTAATATTTCCATCAGTCAAGAAATTTTTTTAAAACTAAGGAGCAAAAGTTTACTGTGGAAAAATATATATATTCTTTCTTCACTAATACAAAAATAAGAAATTTAAATTTCCTTATATTTAATGTTTAACACATCGTTTTTTTGATACCTTCTTTTTAATTAAATTTTTGAAATGCCCGTATATTAACGAAATTTAACTTTAAATTCTCAAGATAGATTCCGCTAGAGACTCCAAATATGCATAGAGAGAAAGATTTGTCTTATAAGGTAGATCTAGCATTGCATAAAACCAAATAAAGCAATGAAATAAAATGTTTTAATGCCACGTAAGTACCAAATACAATTTTTTACTGATATTATGTGTTTTTTTTTAAAAAAAAAGCTGCGTTTTAATATTCATACCTTCAAAAGCAGTTTCATTAAAAAGGAACTACAACATCGTTTAATAATTGTACTTTCACATGACACTGAAACATTTTAACTGACCTATGTAAATATGTCTTAAAAATTGAGAAAACGTTTGCTTATCTGCGTCTGGTGTATTGGATGGGAATGAAAAAAATCACAAACCCAACGAATTAAACACCTCCCCAAATCAGGATGTTAAACAATACATCATTTTCTAGTCAATATCCTTTTTGGAAACGTTCAGAAGGAATTCACTACTACCATTTCATGTTGGAAAAATCTTTGAAAAAGCTTATGTTTAAAAATAATAATAAAAACGAGCTGATGTGTGCATCACATGACTTCTTTTTACTCCAATTTAATGTCATTTTACCATTATTGGCAATTTTAACGTGATTCAATAGTTTACTCTCTAAATATCAACAACAGTGGCCAAATTGAAACCAGATTAAAAAACAAAATCGCCTAATTTGTCGCCAACTTGGCGACAAAACTTGGCAACCAAAAGACTGGCAATATATTGCCAAGTGTCCGCCAAATTGTAACACCACTTGAGTTTACATTAAAACTAACAATAATCCCCCCCCCCAAAAAGGGGCAAAAGACCCCGTTAGAAACACCCGAATGCAACCAAAAGGGAAGGTGCACAACTATAGACTCCTCTAAAAATCTACGTACCAAATTTCAACTTTCTAGGACATACCGTTCTTGAGTTACATACGCACATACCGATGTCACGAGAAAACTCGTCGTAATTAACTCGGGAATCGTCAAAATGGATATTTCGCGTGTCTATGCGTTCTTAGGCACGTATCCATGGGGGGGGGGGGGTCGAGTCAAAAAAAAAAAAACTCAACATTCATTCGGGGGTGAGCAAAATGGAAATTAAGATCGATTTTTGAGTGGAATTTTTTTCGCGAATTCAATACTTCCTTTTTTGTAAAAGGAAGTAAAAACGGCTGTTAATGTGCTGAGATGGTCATTTATGTCCATTATTCACACACATATTGTATAGCAATTTTTTTTGATCGAATGGCATACTATTTTCCTAAACGGTATTTTCTTGGTTATTTTCAAAATTCCAAACAGTAACAAAATCAGAACTACCTATGATTTCAATTAGTTTGAAATTTTAACGATGTAATGAAAATAAATTTGGGTTAATAACTTAATGTTCTTAAAAACAAGCAATTGGTGATGAGTTTCGTTTAAAATGTAATTTTTTTTTCCATAGGTCCATTGTACAGTCTTCATGTACAGTAGCACAAACCAAGGGATGGCACAGTTGTAACTCTTTCTCCCCGTCCACCACAGTTGACACTGCCTCAGAAGAAACGCAAGCAATCACAGGTATGCGTAAACTTATAGTGTGGCTCCGATAAGTTGACCTACGAGGTTTAACGATGTTCACATATCTTTTGGCGAATCTAGACGGATAATTTACGCTGAGTTGAAATGATTAAAGTTACTGATCTGGGGGTCTTAATAAGTCAGGATTTGAAGTTTAGCCAACAGTACAGCATTACTAGTAACAAGGCCAATAAGATGCTTGGGTTTATCAATAGATCTATTTCAAACAAATCTAAAGAATTTCTTCTGCCCTTATTTAGAAGTTTGGTAAAACCTCATTTGGAGTATGCTGTTCAGTTTTGTTCTCCTTATCTTAAGAAAGACATTAATGTATTGGAAAGGGTTCAAAGGCGAGCTACAAGGCTAATAAATTGACTTTCTCACTTAGACTATGATTCCAGGCTTAGAAGGTTAAAAATGTACAGTCTTGAGCAAAGAAGAGACCGAGGGGACATGATTCAGTTGTTTAAATTTATTAAAATGAAAGATGTTACGGGGCTGAAGTTTAGCACTGAAAACAGGACAAGGGGTCATTGTTTTAAGTTATTTAAATCTCAGGCTAACGTGGATGTTAGGAAAAATTATTATTATAGCAGGGTAGTGGAACCTTGGAACAGCTTACCGGGAGATGTTGTAATGAGCACGGGAGTAGATAGTTTTAAGAGGGCCATTGATCTTCACTGGGGATTGTAAATTGACTAGGACCAGTCTAACTGGGCCCAGAGCCTGTTGCTGGTCGTCACTTTTGTATTTGTATTTGTATATATATTCCTTGCTGTTTTTAAAAAGTATTCCAGTTTAAGTCCGTATCAACAACGCGTCCCTTTTCACTGAAACTCCCTTAAAAGAGGTAAACATTGTTAAGGTCATAACTGAACTTACCAGAGCGGTACTATAATGTATGTTGCTATGAGTACGCTCTTTTGTTTATGTATGTCTCTTGAGCCGCAACGGGTTATTCTGGGTGAAACAATCTTGATTTTGAACACTTTCTTTGCAAAGAACATCAGAGGAAGCACTTTCCTGGATCCCAGTTAATTTAGCCAGTTTGTAGGAAGCAGCACCAATATTAGAAACAATGGGACGGAGAGGAATAAGTGGTTTATGTACTTTCGGTAAAGCGTAAAATCTAGCTCATCGTGCGACAAAAGGAATCAAACGTTTCTTATTGGTATTAGGAATTGACGGGGAAGACTTGATAGCGTAACCAATGAATTTTAATTTCTTTGCACTTAGGTCATTCTTAATTTGTTCATATGGTCCCTCGGTGGTTAAATTATTGCATTTATTAACATAATCTATTTTGATTAAAATTATAAATTAAAAGATTGAGTTAAAATTTGAATTTAAAGATTTAGATTAAAATTCAAAATAGATTATTGACATAATCTATTTTGAAATACACCGCCGGCTGGCGGTGTATTTCATGTATTTCTGCTTTATCCCTGGCTAATGGGCGGTAATTTACTGAACATACCATGCCTTGCTATCAATCTTCGAGTTGAACCGTACCATTGCTTCGGTCACTCGTCTGGTCTGCTAATTCTAAATTAGCTACCAGTTTGTTTCGCACTCTTGGCTTCCTTAAGAGGTTTTCCATCTCCAGCTCAGTCACTTTCCTATGCCGGGCTGATGAGTGCTAATAAGCACGAAACTGCAGTCCTCGGCTGGAAATGACTGAGCTGGCGGTGTATTTCATGTATGTTTGCTTTAGCCCTGGCTAATGGGCGGTAATTTACTGAACATAATCTATTTTGTTCAAAACAACAATTTGACTCTCCTTATCCGCATTAGTAATAATCAAATCAGGATTTGAACATAACTCGTTGACATTACATTTAACATTGAGTAACTTATTCTTGTGAAACTACGAACTAAATTTGATATTGTTAGACATGAGATGTCGAATGGAATTGAAATCAAAAAATGAAATTGTAAAGCATTGAATTTCATAGCCTTTTCAACTGGAGCAATTAAACGAGGAAACGACGGTTTGGATGGAACTGCAAAATTACTATTAAATTTTAAAGAATTGATTTGTGCAGAATTTAGGATAAAATCTGAGAGATTGAGAACAGATTTTACGCTAACCTTTGGCAAATCAAACACCTTTGACTCCGAAGCAACATTACAAAGCGTTATCAACTTTTTATTGAGGACTGATCTGTGTTTTCTAAAAGAATACAATGCTCTGTGCCAAGATCTCTTTTCCAAATAATCAAAATTATCAATACAATTTTGAGAGATGTAAATGCAAGTAAAAAAGCTCCCGCTCAACCATTGCAAACTTTTTTCGTGTGTCCTGAATAAGTGCCATTAACAGAGCCAATTTAGAATTAAATAAAGTTTTCTCAACCCTAATCGAACGAGATAAGTTACACTAAATAGAAATAAAATTCAGAATAACACGTCTTCTTTTTCATTCCCCCAGAAAGAACAAATGGTCTAAGTATTTAAGTTTCTTGATACGTAGGTTGCAAAATCTATTGCGTTCAGACATAATAAATTGAAGAACAAAGGAATGCAAGGAATGAAATGGAAGAAAGAATTGAGGCAGTGAGAAGCAAAGGGATGTAAGTGGCAAAATTAAAAATTTGAAGATAACCAGTACAAAAAGTAGAGGAACCTCTCATCTATCTTGGGGCAAGTGACAGTACTAGTATCCCTGGTAAGTGCTAATGTACAGCATGATTTAGAAAAGAAATCAATGAAAGTTTACCTAGGACGTTATCTTTAAACGCGTTTTACTGAAAACTTGAAAATGTCCACTTACATCCCTTTGCTTCTCTCGGTCTCAATTGTGAAAAACTTACGACAAAAGCCCGTTGAAGCTAGGTAAATTATAAAAAAGCAGTCGAAAACTTTGTACTATGAAATGAGTAGAACGACACAACGTGCATAAAGTACAAATAAAGTGTTAAAATAGAGTTAAAAACTCAGAAAACAGCTGTTTCGGGGCTGTCAAATGCGAATGTTTGACAGCCCCGAAACAGTTGTTTGCTGAGTTTTTAACTCTATTTTAACACTTTATTTGTACACACTTAAAGTGTTTAACACTTTATTAAACACTTTATACACGTTGTGTCGTTTTACTCATTCCATAGTACACAGTTTTCGACTGCTTTTTTACAATTTACAGGCTTGGATGTAATTTTTAGTGTTCAAAATCTTTGCTAGTAAGTCAAATTTGTAATAATTAATCCGATTACAAAGACAAAAAAATACTTCTTTACCTAGTTGCATGAGAATATCTGATGTGAAATTTACCAACAAATAATTGTAAAAAAAATAGCAATAAAATTCGAGTAATAGCTGTCACTATGAGTTCTCGTAAAGTGAATAACTAAGATTTAAACAGATTGGTGCTGCCATTTCACGGCGGTTTATAGATGCACTACTGAAGCGCTGGCCAACTTCCCAGCAGTCGTTTGCGTGTTGTGTAAGAAATACTATTTGACGTTTCGCCTTATAAGATAGATAATAGTTTAGTCCCCTATCAGCTGTTACTGTTTATCTTTCTTGGAACGAGACTGATACCACAAGAACAAGGTAAGCCATATTGTTGTATCACGTAGTATTAATTAAAGTTTTAAGCATGGTATTTGTTTTTTTTTTTAGCAGTTGAATGAAAACATACGGTTGGGGTTATGGTGGTCACCACACTCGGAGTAATGGCGGTGCCCCCTGAGAGGTGTTTAGGTGACATGTGCTCTAAAATTAACTTGAATTTCTAAAAGCTTATAAACGTGTGTGAACATATTGGGATTGCTTTTATACTTGTAATCTCTTTTTTACCATGGAAAGATGTGCTTTTAAATTGACTTCATATTATGTCTATACTTTCAATTCCTTTTTGTAATATCTAAAAAGCGGAATTACGTAATAAAATATACGTAAAGATTTAAGTTTATCGTGCTTATGTCATTGAAAACCCTCATATTTCTTATTTTACAACCATTAAGTAGTATTTTACATTACTGACTGCCATTACAACAGGGTAAGGGTAATACCGATCAAAGCTGATTTTGAAATATTTTTTTGTTTTTCCAATAGGTAAGATTAATTAAGGCTCAATTTGAGTGTGCAATAGTTAAAATATACTATATGAGGCAGTGAAAAGCAAAGTGATGTAAGCGGACATTCTCAATTTTCGAGTAAAACGACTATAAAGATAACATTCTAGGTAGGATTTCATTGATTTTTTCCCTAAATCAAGCTGTACAGCAACACTTACTAGGGCTACTAGTACCATCTCTTGTCCCAAGACAGAGGAGGGCTTCACCTACCATTTGTGCTGGTTATCTCCAAATTTTTTATCGTTGCCACTTACATTCCTTTGCTTCTCACTGCCTCATATGTAAGCAATTTTGCATGATTGCGTTTCAAATTTAACACAAAGTAAAGTTTTATATTAATTTTTCCTTACGTGACTGCCATTACTCTAGTCTCCCCTATCTAGTCAAAATATGAGCTTTTTGAATGTCAAAATAATATTAGCAAATTCATCAAAACGTTATGTTACAACATATTATTGATAAGGTATAATTTATCCCAAAGTTGGTTTCTATGGTATAACAGAAATAGTTTCTCATATTGCAGCACTATAAAATCACTTAATCACTCACTCTTCGAACTCAGACCCATAGACTTGATCTGAGATTGAACCTCAAAAAAAAAAAAAAAAAAAAAAAAAAAAAAGAATAGCTCATACTCATTTTAATACGTTCAAATTGAAAGTTCATTCGCAACCATTCAAGCGAAAAATATTAAAAAGCTCTAAATATTTAAATATTGCAGTTATTAAGTTTTATTAAATGTTATTCGAGTTAATAATTGTATTATAGTTTATTTATAGTTCTTTATTACACGTTAAAGCTATCTTTTGAGCGTTTATTCTAATTCCGTAACTAAAAGCTTCTGATAATTTGTAAGTAGTAAGCATTATAAAAGTCAATGACTAATTACAGCCAGTTCTACATTTTATTCAAGTTCATGTCATGCTTCTCATAACACATTTTTTGTTTCAAGTAAGTTACAGCTTTGAACACAAACACCTTTCATTATGAAGGACGTTTTTACCGTTAAATTGCTTGTTACCAGTTTTGTTAAGAACAAATAAAACACAATTAAATTAATGTAAGAAATACGTATTTTTTAAACGCACAACGGTTCATGAACCATTAAAGGGGGAAAATAGGACATCATCAAAATTTCTCCTAAAAAACACCAAATAATATTTTATTCCACATAATAATAAACTGCGTTCTTCTCTGCGCCAAGGGAAAAATTCAGAATTAATGTGTTATTGTTTTGCTCTCATAACACCATTCATTTTATTTTGTAAACAATATCGGCGAAACGAAAGAAATACGCCCCATCTTAAAAATTAATGGTCTCATAAGACAAAAGCTTTATAATACATCATAAAAAGATTTCTATTGACTGAGGAAACAACTCGAGCGGAAATCTCACCCAGTATTCGTGTGACCAAAAACTCACAGACGATAGCTCCAGACGTTAGTCTTTTAGGGAATCTCTATTTATGGGTAAAGAAGATGTTTATGTGGTCATAAAAACTGAATTGCGTCTTAACTATTTGCATAATCTTCCGTCGCTTTTTGTAAGTAGAACTCATTAAAGAGTCTAGGAGTATCATATATTTCCATGGTATGTTCATTAAAGCAACAACATTATTTTTAAATTTTTTGTGGAAAGAGGTTTTTTTTAAAAATGTTTATGAAGAAAAAAAGGGAGGTATGAGTTTAGCTGAAAATAGTTTAAATATGCGGAAAGGGTTTTGAAAGTGATATGAGGCAGTGAGAAGCAAAGGGATGTAAGTGGACATTTTCAAGTTTTGAGTGAAACGCGTTTAAAGATAAAGTCCTAGGTCGGCTTTCATCTATTTTTTTTTCTAAATCATGCTGTATAGCAGCAACTACCAGGCCTACTAGTACCATTTCTTGCCCCAAGACAGAGGAGAGGTTCACCTACCATGTGTACTGGTTATCTCCAAAAACATCCTATACAACACTACGAGACACATTAGGACGTCTAGAGCATCAACATGAGGCATTTACATTTCCATCCATCCAACTGCCTGTCAACTTAATGAATCAGGCAAACGACATTTCTGAGACATTTTCTAAACTCCATTGACTTTTGTCACCGAAACTGCCAACAACAGTTGAAAATCAACACAACTTACACACAAAAGTACGAGAGCTTTATATTTCCATTTTTTTCTCACTCATAAAGATATGTTCTTTTCTATAAAATAAATGTGGCAGCAACTTTTTTTTAATAAAAGGTTTAAAAGTTCGCTATTATCATTCATGCAAACTATATATTTTATTGTTACTACCATTTTTTTAATGGTGAGCTTCGAAAAACATGTTGTACCTTAACTTTTTGAGACCAGTGTACAATACTTTGCTGTATGTAAAGTTTTCTACTGGAGAATTTCTCCTAACAATTTGAATGATATGATTTTTTAAAGTTATTCACTGATACAGTTTATGAATTTGTATTCAAAGGAACCGGTGATGACGTATTGGTGAATGGTGCCGATATGTACAACCCCCATTGTGAGTTCCCACATCATTCTCCACACCATAAAGAGCACTCAATTTCATGCCATATGTTTGGAAGGAGGAGTAATTGCTGTGGAAGAACAATGTAAGGCATAAATTTTTTTAACATAATTTATTATTATTTTCAATACTCGTACACATTGTTTTTAACATTGAAACAGGTAATATTAAAACTTTTCTGGTAATAAAACGATTAATGTATTTTAGCGTTGAAACTGCAACCTTCAACAGTTACTGCCCTCTGAACAACATGTCCAGTTCTCCAGCTAATTGTGGGTCTTCAACATCTTCTGAAGCAGACAGTCGTTATTGGTCAACAAAATTTTGAATTTGTGTTGAGTTTTAAAAAGAATAACATAGTTTTAATTTGTGAAATAAAAAGTGTGTGCTCTGAACTAAAAATGTTTTAATAGACGGAAAAAAGCATTTTTGCCCATGTATCAAAATATTATTTTAGTTAAACTATCATTTTGATTGCTAGTTTTGAAAAAACTGACTAAGTTTTTCTTTCCAATAAGTTTATAATTATTACGAATAATTAATAATTAAAACATTTTTTAATGAAATGAAGTACATTTTTTTATAACTTTTTTTATAACAACAGTTTGTATTTATGTATTTATCGAATTATAATCATTTTTTTTATGAAATTATTTTTTGTTTATAAAATATTAGATACTTATAACGTAATGTTTTTTCTTAGCTTTGAACACGTTTCTGTAATCGTGTTTCAGTCAAAACAACAATGGTTTTATTCATATGTAGATAATAAATTAATTCATTACTCAAACTGTTATTTATTTTTTGTCAATTTTTTTTTACAAGTTTCAACAATTTGTAATCCTTTTTTAACCTAACGTAATTAAAATATTTAAAGAGACACAAAAATCGTTAAATTTTGCAATGTTTTAAAAAAAAAAATTAAAATACTTCTCCGTTTTTCATGCTTAAAAGGACGTTTGAATCTTGTTTCTATCTTTATTAGAACAAAAGATATAATTATTTTTGATGCATGCATTTAACTGATATTATATTTAACTTTAAAACTTCAAACAAGTTTTTCTCCATGATGCAATTTTTCCCGATTTTTTTCATTCAAATTCTTATAAGTCAAGTACTGATAAAGATAAAATATTGAACATATCTTTTTAAAACAGTTAACTTTAAGTTTTGTTTGAAAAATTCGAAAAAAAAATGTTTATAGCAAAAAAATTGTGATTTTTTTAAAAAAGTATTCTTGAGTTTTTCAAAAATTTTCTTCAGATATTTTCTTTTTTTAATCGAATTAATATTTTGTAAACTCCGAATAAAAATTAAAGCTTAGATATTGGTGCATAGTTTAAAAAAAAAACATTTGAAAATTGACTTAGAATATTTTGTGTTTTAACGATTACAAAAACCCATTTTCTTAATGGGTTTTTAAAATTAATTTATAATTAAGTTAAATTTAGTTTAAATATTTTTTTCTAATATTTAAAGTTTAAAGTATTATTTTACTAGTTTTAGTAGATTTTACTACGTTTACTATGACGACTAGTTTTACTATGATTTTGCTAAATTTTAATAGTTGGTGAATCAGTGCAAAAAATTTAAAAATTCTTAATCTGTTTAATAATATAATTTTTTCAAAATGAGTCTGGACCTCCTTAAGGGGATGAAAAAGTAAGTCTTTTTCACAAAAGATAGTGAAAAAATCTCCATCATTTTCTATTGAATATCCTATTATGTAGAGTACAGATAATTTAAAAAGAAATTCAATTTTAAAACAAACTTCATGTCAAATAAAAGATACATTGAAATAGCTGTTATCTCTATATATATTTGACTACGGTCAAGTAAATGGTAAGAGAAACTACGGTCACACATACAAGAAAGTTGTATTAATTAATCAATTTAAACTAATATTTTGATAATTAATTTTAAAAATGAATAAAATATTTCCATGAAAAACAGCAGAAAAAAGTACTGTAAACTTAGCTGAAATAATACACTCAAGACACAAATCTAAAAAAACAAAAACAAAAAAAGCATTTTATTTTCGTGCTTTACTTAGGAAAGTTTCATTAAAAAAAATGAAATAATACGTGTAGGAAAATTCATTTGTTTGAGCATGATTTCCAAATTATTGCAATTTTTAAAACTGTCAGACGCTACACAAAAATGCTTATTTCCTGCACATCAATGTTTTTTCAAAAATCATATGTTTTTTTTTCATTCATATTATATTTTTTTGTTTTTCAGAAAAAAGAAAAATCTTTAGACTTCGGGGGTCCGCAATACTTGTGAAACAAATTGCTTTGCTGACGTGTGACTTTCTTCAAAGTAATAATAACAAATAAATAAAACTTTACTTAGTTTGGTAAAACTGTCTCAAAAATAGTTAAAAGGAAAGCTACTTAATTATTATAATAGTTATATACGTCAAAAAATAAACATTTTGTGAAAAATCATAGAAAATTACGAAAGTTAATCTCAAAATTCACGTAGAAAATGTCGTGTATGGAAATCAATTACTATTACTATTTTGATTTCATTTAATTTACTTATTTATTTATTTTGAGCAAAGATATTTTTTAAACCTTGACAAATGAAAATATCAAAGGACCGGTCAGACATTTCTACGAACCGGTGTCGGTCCGAATGGTTGAGAATCACTGATCTAGATAGTATGTTTTTCTGCAGAAAACCGTCATCTTTTTAAAGTTACGTAAGACTTATAAGGGTTTCATAATTCTTAGTGTTACTTTTATCTTGTTATGTTTGAATAATTAAGACAGAATTGTTATTTACGAGCTCCATTAATAATTTATCTTGCTGAAGCAAAAATATTGGTTCAATTTTCCCAAAATTCACTTAATTATCTTACCCATGAAGCGCGATTCCCAAATAAATCTAAATAATTTTTTACTTTCAAATTCCTTCAGAAAATGAATTTCGTCCTTCGATCGAAATGGTCACCATATATCTCCATTAAAGCAAGCTTCCCCTCCAAATAGCAAACTAAATTCCGAGCTTTAAATCTTGACTTCTGCTTTAAAGAAAAGGGAGTGACAGATGGAAAAGAACCATTACGGGTTCAGTCCCATGTTTTGCCCCGCGAAAGCTGAACATTCCTTTTCGAGAAGACATCAAAGGAATGAAAATTGATATATTTGTGAGTGCTTTTGCTGGGAAAAGACATATTTCTTCATTTCGCACGACTGGCTGCCAGTCTTGCTTACGTGTTTTACGTCATCGGTTTAGCTTGATCCTATTGGTTAAAAATTGTTTACGCCCATTTTCTTCATTTTAAAAGTGTAAAAAATGAATTGGTATTAAAAAAAAAGCACATGGGGTGAACTGTGATTTGAAGTTTTCTTATTTTTTAGAACATTTTTAAATTAAAGTTAAATGACATAGTTAGGATAGTTAAATGACATATACATAATTACTCGCATAATAACTGACGTAATTCTCATTTTAGAAATAAAAATTAAAAAGAAAAGTACTGATACATTTTAAAAAATAGCCTTTGACTTCGGAAGTATAAGATATTCTATTTACAGTTATGGATACATAACACTATTGCAGTATTGCGTTGGTGCATTGGGGTTTGAAGTTTTCTTATTTTTAACCGAATATTTCATTTAAAGTTAAGTGTTCTATAAATAATTACTTGCATAATAACTTGACGATGTTTTCTTTTCAGAAATAAAAAATCAAAGGAAACCAAAATAAAAATGACACTAGTAAATATTTGACAACAGCCCTGACTTCGAAAGTACAAATTATTTTATTTACAGTTATGGACATATTTAAATAATACTATTACAGTGTTGAATTTTTACTTATATGGCAATCACAAACTACTTAGATCAGTATCAAAATCTATGCTTCACATTTAGAAATTCTTTCTGACAAAACTTTCCTCCTAAAACCCTTTTTACTAAGTCACTTAATTAAAAGTTAAAATATACCTTTTAAAAAAATTAAACCATTTCTTTCCACACATGCAACAACTTACAATGTGCAAAAGGCTTAACATTATGTTTGTTAGAGATTTAGTACCTCAAAAGGTCTTAAACCAGATGCAGATTGAAATTTGCAACTATATGATTTAACAATTAAACCATAAAGGAAAGTACGATTTTTTTTTTTTAACACTGAAGTAGAACAAAAAAAAAATCTTTTTTAAACCACCTTAACCGGGAGCATTAAATTGATCTTTTATACCATATAACATCGAATTCGTTGTTGTAATTATCGCAAACTTTGCTCCGAGTAATATTGAAACCGTGTTCCACAAGTGTAGTATTATACGGAAAACACTTGTATATATCTTTAAACCGTTTACAAAAATAAGTTCTGAGACAATTTTGCTAGAATTGAGAGGCCAACAACAAACGCCAAAAAGTGTGCCCGCAGCTGACAGAGAAACTTAACGGGAAAACAAAAACAATTAATAAAGATACTTGATTATTATTTATTTTTTTTTTTTTTAATTTATTTATTTATTTATTTTTTTTTTTTTTGCTTTTCTAAACATATCACACAAGTAAGTTTTTTCTCCAGGTCATCAAAAGAAAGAAGCAACTTTGAAGCCTTTATAAGTTTACATGATCTTGCTACTTACATTTTTGATATTAAGATAAAGAAAATGAACTTTATTCAACTCTGAGAAGAATATCATTGTTCATGATACACTTATTCACGGAAATTAGGCCATGATAATTAACTTAATAATTCAACTAATATATTACGTAACTTCTTTGCTCAGGTAAATTAGGTAGAAGAAAAAACTGCAATGTTAACTTAAACGAATACTTTATAGCATGATTTCGAATTTGGAGACACGACTTTTTAAGACTATTAGCATTAAAATTTCCATCAATCCTTCTCTGTTTACGAAAGACGTAATAAACTGTTGCATTGTTAAATATATTTTCGTTTCCAAAACACATTCAAAACTAAATTCAATTTTAGTTAACTTTGGCTTTAAAGTTTGTCAAATTTTCTGACTTTTAACAACAAAGAAATTAAATTTACTGAAATACGAACTCAAAATTCAAAATCAAATGCAAAGTGATTTCATACGCATGTGAAACCATTCCTTCCAGCGTAGGATATCGATTTCTTCCAGTTAAATGAGAGAATTCGGGTAAATGATGAAAACACACAAACTTGTTCAAGCATCTAAGCTCCCAAGTCTCAGATGTTAATTTAGATAAACCTACTCGTTTATCAGAGCAAAGTGTGTTAGGGTCTTAGTTGCCATGGCCACCAAATGTAATTTTGCCTTCAAGACGACCGTTGTAAAATGAGGTGTGCTGAAATTAGGGAAACAAGGTTCAGCTGGAAAGCGAGGATCACATTACACAGTAATTGATAAGAGTTCTCTATAGAAAGTACATGGGCTTGTTCTGAATTTATAATTTTTAGCCTACTTTCCCAGTAAAAGTCAGAAAAAGAAGAAAAAAGCATGAAAGAAGGCTTAATGCATCTTAAAAATATCCCGAAAAACAAAAAAAAAGTCAAAAATAAATAAAATAATTAAATAAATATTGAAAAATTAAAAATTGGAAAGTAGGGTATTGAGATGGGGAAAAATGTCTGTCGGTCTGTCTGTCTGTCTGTCTGTCGGTCTGTCTGTCTGTCCCCCCCCTAATAACTTTTGAATGAATAGTCCGATTCGAACAAACTTTTTTTTGTTCGAAAGATCTCGGCGAGGACACCTCATTCCCATATTTCACTTTTTGATTTGAACTATTTTTTGTTCAATTTTGAACAGTTCAAAAAAACTTAACATTAGCGCCTACGGGGAAATTCAAAGCAATTCCGAACTGTGAGGCGAATTTGCTTCAAACAAACTTTGTAGGAAAAAGCTTTTGATAAAAAACTTGTATATAAGATATCTTTTTGATTTGAACAATTTTCCGTTCAATTTTGAACAGTTCAAATCCCTTAACATTAGCGCCTACGGGGAAACTGAAAGTCAATGTAGATTCCGTACTTGAAGGCGGATTTACTTCAAACAAACTTTGTTGGAAATAGCTCTTGACGACCTACTCCCGACTCCGACTCTGAGAATTTAGGGGGACCTGACACCGACTCTGACTCCTGTTCCCGACAATTAATCGGACTCCGACTCCCCGACTTCGACTCTGACTTCGTAGCTTTGGCAAACATTTATACACGGAGGACAAATGACTGACTCCGATTCTTGGATATTCGACTCCGACTCTTTTATCCCAAAATGAGATTGACTCCGACTCCGACTCCGCTGCTGTGGTTTTAACTGTGAAATAATTATTGTTGATATGATTTGTTTTTATTTTCACGCTAAAGTTTTAATTTAGGTATTTAGTTTTCGGTGAATAAACTCGAAAAATATGCGCAGACGATTTTTTTTTTTTTTTTGACAATGAACATTATTTCTTTAAGTTGACATTTTATTGTTTTTATTTATTTTGGTAAGTGCATTAATTCATTTAAAAAATTGTTTTTGGCAACAGGGGAAAAAGAAACGATTTTTTTTTTTTGATATGATGTATTTATTTTAATGAGCTTATTAATTTTAAATATTTTTTCGTTTTGAAAGCTGTTAAAGATTTTTTTTATGTAAAAAAGTGTATTAGCTGCTTTGTTTAAAAGTTGCTGCTATTTTTTTTTAAGCATTTAATTTTTTTAGATGAGTGAAGAATATATTTTATTCCTAGAAATCAGCTTAAAGTATTTTAAAAATATGTTTGAAAAAATTTGCGATTTTAGCTATTTTTGAGAATATTGATCAGGTACTAGAAAGTAGTATGGGTATACGGGAAAGTAGGCTCGTCTAGTTCTAGACGGAACTTCTTGTTTACGAAACAAATGCAACGAAAAGAAAATAACATGTTTTATAAAATAGCAATAACTGTAGGGAATTGAATATTGAAATGCATTTAAAATAATAATGTTTAAGGACTAATTAATTGCTACATTAATGAAGTAGGTATGTTTCAGTTAAAGGCATTGAATGATACGAATTTTAATTTTCGATACGAATTTTAAATTTAATTTTAATGGAGATTTCTTCTAAGAATAAATGTAGATATGTGTCGAAAAATCTTTAGAAATCAACCAGATTTATAAGACATTATTTGAAGCTCGTTTATTTTTGCACTCTTTGAAATTTCAGATACATACATGCAAAAGAATTTTCCTTTATTTATTAATTAAAAATTTTCTAGAAAAGTTATTATTTTTACTGTGAGCAAACCCTTGATTGGTGAAAATCTTATTTAGGTTTTCTATAGTGTAATACAGATTTTTAGATCATAGAATAAATTTTGATGTTTTAAAGGACATAGCATAAATCAAATACTTGTCTTCTTAAGTGCTTAGGAAATATTACTTGAATTTTTGTACTAAGAGGGAGCATTTTTTTTACTTAAGTTAGTTCTGGAACTTAAAAAAATATTTCAGTTAAAACCTAAGTAATAAAATTGTAATTTAATAAAAATTTTGAAAAATGCACTTACTCAACAAAAATATTCATGTCCCTTTTTTACCACAGTCAAACTAATTTTCGCTGGAAGTAGTTAATAATTCACTATTCTCATAAGGTTTTGTGAACTAAG
The DNA here is from genome assembly GCF_026930045.1 of Uloborus diversus. NCBI lineage: Eukaryota > Metazoa > Arthropoda > Arachnida > Araneae > Uloboridae > Uloborus > Uloborus diversus. The sequence continues at coordinate 10,193,840 of NW_026557765.1, forward strand.
TAATGAAAATTCAACGTGCATATAAACTATTACAGTCTTGAAAAATATTTAATATAATTGGTTGAATACTTACGGAATTATAAACGTAAATAGATGCGAAAAAAAATGAGAAAGTTAAGATGACTTTTATTTTTCTTTTTTTTCAAACTGAACAAATCGTAAATTTATTTCGAAACTTACAGAACAAGGAAAAACAATGTACTTTATGAAAACTTGAACATTACCCAGCTAAAAATAATCTTCAGAAAATCTGCAGAAAAAAAATTTTTTTTGAAGTATTTTTCAAGATTTCTGCAGATTTTTAAAAGACAAGCAAAATCTGCATTTTGTCTTCAATATAATCTGCAGAAAATCCACACAAAAAAGTTTTCTTTTTAGTTTTCTCTTAATTTCTGCAGATTTTTTGAAGGTAAAAAAAATCTGCAAATTTTCTTCAATTACATCTACAGAAAATCTACACAAAAAATTCTCTTACAGTTTTCTCTAAATAATTCGCACGTTTGTAGATATTTTATGGTCATCAAAAAGAAATCTGTATTTCAATTTAAATTATTTTTTAAAGTTTTATTACAGCATAAAAGTTTTTCACACTTTAATTTTTTTAATATTTTTTTCAGTTTTTAGAAAATCAAACACATTTTTTTTTTTTTTTGTTTTTCTAATTAAAATCAGTAATAAATAACTTAAACTTTTCCCCCAAGAACTTTGATTTATATTTTGATAACTTAAATTGAAATTTAAAAGCATTTCAACACGTTTGAAACATTTACCAAATAAAAATTTTCTGTTTATTGTATTATACAAATAATATGACATGAAAATCAATTTTAATATAAGTGCATGATTCAAATCAAATAAAAGTAAAATTACAATACATCATTTTTTTTTTTTTTTTGAAAACAAAACGATATTGAATAACGCAAGTTATTACATGGTTTGAAAGGGCTTTCAAAAATGTCAATTTCAAGAAGGATACGGATTGGAACAGAGTCAAATTTGACTCACTTGGAGAAAAATCAGGAAATTTAAATTGAATAAGAACAAATATGACTTGAAATAATGTTCTCGAGCGGCGCGCCGTTCGAGTACAAACGCACCGAACGCCAAGCCTCTTATCGTCCACGGAGGCCTCGGTCCGTCCCGCAATATTCGGTGCCACAAAGCTACGAGAGTAGATGACCCCTCGACCAGGTGACGCGTATTGTTTTTTTGCTCCGCCACGGAAACAAATAATTAGGTAAATTTCAAGTTTCATCATTGGAAACCCATGAAAAAATATTGGATTCATGCCTCGGTTCACAAAAAGGTAAGACACTTTAAAATTCAACAATTATTATTTGATTAAGTTAACTTTTATTTAATAAGTGTATAGTATATTAGGGTTAGTTTGAAAAGTTATGCCTAATCGGAGGTTTTTAATTTTTGAAATTTTTACTTTTTCACCGATTGACTTAAAATTTTGAGCGAACATTTACGTTGTCAATATCTATTAATAAAAAAAATTGTGTTACGATGTCTCAATAATAACCAGCCTAATTAACTTAATTACTTTCCACCACGGGGTCGATTTGGAGGAATTTTTCGGAATTTTAAATTTTTACAAATAGTTCTATTTATTATTTCGTCTTGAAACTTTATACTAATTTTACAATTATAGCGATGTATTTTTGTGACAAATTTGGTTTAATTATTTCAATTTGCATAAACTCCAATTTAATAAAATTTAAATTTTCATTTTGGAGGAGTAGTTCAAGTTTTAATTATATGTTTTATTAAACAAACATGAAACACCACTCTGCAGTGAATTTACTCATTTTTATTAAAGAAATGTCGAAACTTAAAATTAAAAATGTTTTCGGATTTTTATTGCATTAATTTCATTTGTTATTAATTGTTATCTACTATTTTTAATTTGCTGGGTACATTTTTTGCAGTTTATCTACAGATTTTCTGCAGAATATTTAAGTATTTTTGAAACATGTTTTCTTTACAAAATCTGCAGAAAATTTGAGCATATTTGGAACACGCTTTCTGCAAAAAATCTACAGATAAAATATGCAGATTTTCTTTAGAAACCATGTTCCAAATATGCTTAAATTTTCTGCAGATTTTTTTAAAAGATTTTCTGCAGATTTTTTTTAGCTGGGTATTTGTCATTTTTAACCATAAATATGTATCTTCGAAAAAAGAAAACAAAGGTGGAAAATGAAATATGTTTTTAATGAGATATTTTCTATGTTATTATTGAAGCTAATGTTGGTCAAATGAATGAATAAATAAAAGAATAAATAATTAATGAAACAATAAACGAATAATTAAACCTGTCAATTAACTAATGTTTACATGGGAAAGAAGGAATGAAAGAGTCAATAAAAAGGAAACTAAAGGGGAAAAAAGAAAAAGTTAATAAATATGTGAGTCAATTTATAAATAAAAGAATGTAAATTAATAAATTAATGAATAAATATAATAGTGGTTTAATAAATAAACGAATGAGTAAATGAAGTATTAAATTTTTCCTCGTATACATGGCACATCGCATTAAACATTTAAAATCAAAACATGACATATTAACTAAATAAGTACTGTACAGGATATCAACAGACCTCAATAAATACATCAATGGTTAATTACAAACACTGTATCATGTTATTAAAAAAAATGGTTAACCACAAAATATTACAATATGTAAATCAAATTTTGAAAATCATTTGTATTATTATGTACATCTGAACATTACAGCTATTAATTTTTGACTGGAATAAACTTTCTTTTTGAGGATATAGTTAAAATATTACTAACTAGATGGCGCAGCAAACTCTGAAAATATTTTACCATTTCACTTTGCCCAAAATTCCGTTATTTCATTTTTAAGCACTTAAGAGAAATAAAATAAATCAAAACAAAACTGAATTCGCAACTTCAATAAACAAAAGACCGGTGCAGCCACTGTATGATGGCGGATGAAAAAGGTAAAACAAACAAATGCCGTAACTTATAACTCGCTTTGACGCTTAGTGAATGACAGTATTTTTTCATCGTGTTTGTGGGAAGCTTTCTTTTCTATTCCTCTGAAATTACATTACACCACAAACTGTCTGAAGCCTGTAATTTACTCCAAAGAGAACACTTGGAATGAACTGTTTTACCTCTTCCTTTAGTATTATTAATTACCGCAAGGTAGCGTACTCTAGCTCTGGAGTTGCGAATTGAAAATTTCGTGGACTCGCATGATATGTTAACGTGAGAAATACGATTTGGAGAATGCATTTTTTTCAAAAAGATTTCATTTGCTCATGTTTAACAACTTTTACCGAAAAAGGATAAACTAAAGCACTTTGCAAAAAGAAAGCGTGCCCTTCGTGCCTTTTTGCATTGTATTATGTATTTAGAATTAACATAAAATTGGATTGTTAGTTTTTTCAACAAACAGTCTTAAAATTACTAGTTTACGAGTAGATCAAGCGCCTTAAAGTGTCATTCTTATCTTTCACTTCCCTGTAAATCTGTAGTTACCTCTAAAAAGTCGCTAAAAATGGCTATAGTGTATGCGTAAAGCTTCTTTGCTTGCAAATACTCTTGAAAAAGTCGACACAGGGGCACTCTATTATTGGAATTGTGAACTACAGCAACTTAGGCGTTTTACCTGACTAAGCAAGGTACCCCAATTTGCTTTACAGATATGTTTTAGGCTATGCAGAATACGGCATCCATAACTTGTGAACCATCTGGGAGAAGAGCTATTAACCAATCAAATTTCTAGCTGGTAGCATTTTCTAACTGCAGTCGTAGCGGAATATGTAATGCTGTCTGTTAGCTGATAGTTTGTGCAATGCATTTTTAGTCGATTGTAAACTAAGAATGAGAAGTTACGCTTAATCATTTAATAATAAAAGATAACCTTTGAATCTAAGTATCTTAACACCAAAGTAACATGTTTCAGACAAATTATTATGAAAGCAAAAGTCGTACTTTTATATATGCTATTTAAATTACAATTCTATATTTTGAGGAAAAAAATCTTTCAACATAATCTTAAAATATGCTCATACGATTTCAATTACAGTGATTAACACACCACATTAGTTTCATGTACTGTCAGACATAGAGATTAAGAAAAGAACCCTAATAAGTTAAAAATCACCAAGAATATATATACCTAAACTAGTTTAAATCTTTAAACGTAAGACATTATTTGCTTATTAGAAATCGTTAGGATCAAAATGCATTTCAAGGGCATTGTCTTTTTCAAACACTGAAAGAATAAAAGTATAGTATATTAAACTTTTAGCTACTATCCCCGTTCATATACAAGTGAAAATAAAGGTCTTGCAGGTTAAACGGAAAACCCTGTACATATCATAGCGTGCTGTACTTAGAATAGTTTTTTAATACGTTGATGTCTTATTAACGCAGGTGAAACCGCACAGCACAGCTAAAAATAAATAAATGAAAGTATAAATTGTTTCTCAATTCTATTAGTGACACAGGCAACGCTGGGTATATTTGCTAGTAACTAAAAATTCAGCAACGATTCATAATAATAAATAAGTTGTAAAAAATTTACCACCACTTAAAATGTACAGATTTGCAAATTGCTACAATTTTCAAAAACTGCAAACTTTATTTGTTATTTTTTTAGCAGCTAAAGGTGAAAACGAATTTTTGTGACAGCTGCTATTTTTCAATTCCCTTTAAAACTGAAATATGTATCTGTATTATTCTAATTCTGCAAGTTTTTCTCAACACTTTGTTAAGGGTAATTACGAAGAACAATTAATAGCATCTTTAAGTACTTTACGTTAATTATCATCTGGTGGATTCATATTCTGCAACTAGGAACTCTTATTTTGAAAGTTCTAATTTAAACCAATCATTTCACACATTTCTTTTCATAAAGTGGGTACGTTTTGGACAGTAAACATTTTACTATCACCGAATAATTATGCGCCATGAATTATATGGATGATTTCAATTCAATGAAAGAAAATGGCTGCAAAACTATTCTTGTTATGCAGTGAACCTACAATGTTTTCTTTTAAACTTCAGACATAGCATATAGTAATTAGTTAATTGAATACTTTTTGCATCATAAAAATGAAACTGTTGACTGTTAAGGTCAAACTATTTGAGAGAAAACAAAGGTTTTTTGATAAAACATTCAAAAAGTTCTTTGTATGTACAGTGAAACTTCAGAAATACCTAATACCTTCGACCAAATGTTTTCCGAATGAAATAAAAAATGAATAAATTTTAAAATAGTAGTTAGAGCGCAATTATGATAAATACGTTAAAGCGAGTTGTATATTTACCGAAATTCAACCAGGAAGCTCGTTTCCAATGTATGTTGAAAAAATCTCAAATTAAGCTGAAAATATTCCCCAAAGGAAAAAAAAAACATCCAATTAAGAGCTATAACAAGTAAGCAATTAGGATAAAGTAATGAAAGGAAAGAAAAGGCTTGTATCAGCTGTATTTTTTAATACAAGGATCTTCCATTAGTTACAATCCAGGATGCAGAAAAGGTGTAGTTTCTTATAATTTAGGAACCTACTGGAGTGAAACTCATTTATGTTCTTACGCAATGGTTTCAATATTAAAGTTTAACTATGCATACTAATTTACTCTCTCATGACGGTTAAATATTTTTTTTTTATTGAAGGAAAAAAGGGGTATCCTTCACAGCCGGAAAATTTTTGTTTTTAGTTTACAGCAAAAATACAATTGAAATTTTAATTTTTACACTGTATAATGCCTTACTATCCAGTCTCAAATTGAGAACTTTTAATTTAGGGCTCAACCAATAACATGAATGGCTGCTAAAGTGTTTTCTATAAGTAGTATTCAAATGAAATTCGGTCATTAGTGTAAAGTAACGGTAAAGATTTCATTAAGTCAAAAATATTCGCCAAAACTGTTAGTACATTTATTCCATTCATACAATATTCGGTCAATTCCATCTTTCAAGAAGCTAGTAGGCTCCTCTCAAATCTAGACCTGGTCCCAGTCATACACTTCGCCACCCTTTAGGAATCGATGGCCATGAATAGCTTGTTATAGATGTCCAAAAACATGAAAGTCACACAGTGACAGGTCTGGACTGTACGGTGGATGTTCTAGCGTTTCCCACCAAAACTGCTGCAATATCTACTTCACCGGCACTCAGGCGCATCAATTGCGCCATTCCACAACAGTTGAACGACTCAGACTGTACTCACCGTACACATCTTTCATCCGTCGATAACCTTAACGGCCTCTAGCTCCCTCTACCGCTAAAAATCAAATCACTCCTCGTTGTTCCTGGTTAATCGCCTGCATGTTCTGTCGTGGACGATAATTTGTGTGACCACCTTCTCTTCGGCGTGAAACCACACTTCACCACACCACGGCTGCGCAACATCAAACGTTGCGCATGCGTCAGTCTCTCTACTAATAGATGGTGCCTCCATACATGCAATTGCGTGGCGCCTCCTTATGTCTAACGTGAAGATTGACACAATTATAGGATTTCATTTGAATGAACCTTATACATTAGGGTATCCGAAAAACAACTTTTTTTTTTATTTCGATGATGGGTAGTGCTTAAAAGGTGCTATTGGTAAAGCAAAGTGCACACAAAAAATTTGAATTAATTTTTTTTGCGCAATTTCTTGACCTGCCGCAATTGGGTCGAAGTTTTGAGAAAATGCTGTTTTGTCATGTTTTTAGCCAAAATTAGTGAAAATAGAACGTTTCTATTTTCGATGATGAGTTACGCGGAAAAGGTGCCATAGGTGGCACTAAACTCCCATAAAAATTTTGAGGTGTGTGGTATAGTTCTTTCTTTTGCCACAAATGAGTAGAAGTTTTGGCAATTTTCAGTTTTTTTAACGTTTTTAATAAATTTTCTCAAGTAGTAAAAATTGTATTTTCACCATATTTCTCTGCCATAATTATGTAGTTTTACCACATGTGCTGCATTTTTAGATGCGAGGTGTGTCATAAATTAACTACTTTTTGCGTATACATATTTTTTTTCATTTAAAATATGCTTTTAGAAATTTGAGTGCAGCTCTCTAAATTGCTTTCAAAACCAGCGGGAGTAACGCAGAATTCGTTCTTAACCACTGCTATATCTTTTTAAATAAGAATATAGTTATTATCTCTTAACTGAAAACAGCCGCATGAAGCGACACCCCCATAAGAACATGAAAAGAAAACAAAAATCAACGATGTCATTGCAGGTGTTAAAAAAAGGAAATAACTAAAAAAACTACTGCATTTGGTGTACATTTTTCATACGAACGAACTCCAGTTCTGACATCTGATAAATAAAATAGAGAAAGCAGGGAACCGAAGAAGTGGTTCAATCAAACCCAAACTGATGGCATGCGAAAACGTACTTATGTTATCATTCTAGGTTACCTCTGTCATGTATTTCTACATTGGCAAAAGAAAGGGAAACTACAGAAAATTTGAGCACAGACCAAAAACATGCAATTGATAGCTGTTCAACTGTTTCAACTGGACTGGGCTCTCCAGAGTTTCAAAACAGCCAACCAGGGCCAATTACGTATTCCAGGTGGCTCACAGCTGCCCTCAGGACTCTTTGCTTTCACTCAAGTACCTTAAAACCCAAGATGCCTCACGATGTCTCGCAGGCTTCGTAATATAAATTTTCCCCCAACAAAAGGGATTTTAAAAAGCAAATAACATGGCCATCCTAAAAAATCTCAACGATGCTACCTCAGAAATGAAAACTGACGAAAACCAAGGGATCAAAACATTGCGATGAATATTAATTGAATAAATAGATAGCAATTAAATGAAGATACAAGGATCAAGAAATTGGAGTATTTAAAAATTTAGGGCTCAAATATTAAAACTCAGGTTAACTGAATACGACGATATGCTCCGGTTTGGTTCTCAACCAATATCAGTCATTTTCGAATCACGAAATGTCTTTTGTCACAAGAAACTGAAATAAACATAGAATCCGAAACAATTTTAGAATTTGCAGTCCTACGCCAGCTATGTGTAATAAATAGAATTACTACTAAAATAGCACGGAAATTGCAGATGACTACGAAGGAAAAGATGATTTCAATGTAGCAATACAGTAACAGAAGTAAAAGCGCTAAAGTGCAGAAATTCAACTAGAAAAAAGCTTTTATTTCCTAAAACAGTGTAGATAAAAACTCTGCTGAAAGTACAAGTAGAAATATTTTCTGTAAATCCACACGATATTTAGCTCTTTGATGAGTTCTGTGCTGTTTAACCTTAATTTTGAACGAAGCAGCATAAAATTGTCGAATAGCACATTTCAAATTCTTTGCGCAATAAGTAGTTAATTTATGACACACCATGCATCTAAAATGCATCGCATTTAATAAAACTGTATAATTATGGCAGAGAAATATGGCGAAAACAAAATTTTTACTATTTTGGAAAATTTATTGAAAACGTTGAAAAAACTGAAAATTGCCAAACTTCGATTTTATTTGTGGCAAAGGAAAGAACTATACCACACACCTCAATTTTTTTTATGAGAGTTAAGTACCACCAATGGCAACTTTTCCGCGCAACTCATCATCGAAAATAGAAACACAATATTTTTACTAATTTTGGCTAAAAACATGAAAAAACAGCATTTTTTCGAAACTTCAACCTAATTGCGATAGATCAAGAAATTGTGAAAAAAAATTCAATTTTTTTTTACGTGGAATTTGCTCCACTAATGGCACCTTTTTCGCAATACCCATCATCGAAATTAAAAAAAAGTTGTTTTTCGGCCCACCCTATTATACATTCGCATTGAATTAATCATAAAGCAATAAGACTACTGCGTGTGTGAATTAAGCATTTACTTGTGTGAACAACCGTGATTTAGTATTCAGATTAGTACGTGGATATTTATTATTTACTGAAACAGAATGTGTATTTAGGACGTTGAAAATACAATTTAATTTACGACTAACGAATTCTTAAATTTCATAATTCCATTAATAAAGCATATCATTACGTGTAAGTATGATAACAACGTCCTCGCTAAGATCGAAACAATGGAACTCATTAAAGACAGAAAAAATACCCGCAATTAACATTTCAATTCCTTGAACTAATGATGTAAAGTTGCAGGGGATTAACTTTACTGCTCGAGAACACTTAAGAACTCAAGAGCTTTTATGCTTTTATGAAATGTTTGTTTACAAGCTCATTTTCTTTTTCCATTGTTTGTTTTGCAATTAACGAATTTTCGCTCGAACAACATTAACTGAGAAATTTAGCTTACAAAACCTGAATTCATCGTACGATGAGTACAACAGCAACACACATTGAGAGGAATCTTCTTTAAAGATTGATTAAATTAGCGGATCAAATAATCTACGTGGGCGATTCTGCTGTAGTGAAAAGATTTGTGTACTATACTGATATATATATTATTTCATTTTGCATAACTTCTTAACAAAAATTTCTTTTGAATAATTTTGTTCTTCCTTCGCACTGCAATTACAGCACTACTATATGACAGATACTGAAAGGCCAAAGAAAAGCTACAGGGACTTGCAGACTGATTTACCTTATTATCTTCTTAATTGTTTTAAATTTTATCCTTTTGAAGTTTGTATTGTTACAATTTTTTAATTTTACATGTTACATTTTATATTGGCATATTTTATCCTTTTGAATTTCCTATTTGAACAATTTTTCAATTTTACATTTGTGAATTTTACCGTTTATTTTTTTTTTCTTGTTAAATTTTACATTTTATAGTTTAACTTCTATATTTTACGTTGATGTATTTTTATATTTTACTTTCTCTGCATGTGTGCTGAGCGTACAATGTTTGCTCGAGTCAAGGAATCCAATGTTCAAGTGCTACTGCTAAAAAATGAAAAAAAAAAAAAAAAAAACTATTGATAATTATTTTTCTGTTAAAATATAATTTCAATGATATGTTATTTACTGCGAGCCCTGTCACATAGCTAAAATTCTCGTATTCTAAAAAGTTCAGATGAACTAATTTATATTATTTATCTTTTTTTACAAATACATATATTTGTCTTATGAACATTAATCATAAAAGACATCAAAACAGAGACGTAAAAACATTGCGAAAAATTAGTGCAACAATTATTCTAAGGACTGTCACTAAAGTAAATAGCTCAAATTAAAAATACGTTTCATTGTAAAACGTGTATCCAAACGTAGTAGGGGAATGTGGGGCAAAGTAAAATGGTTAAGATGACTGAACTTTTTCAAAATGAACAAAGTGGAAATTTATTTTGAAATTTGCAGTACATAAAGAAAGAACATTCTATTTTATAATAAAACTTACATTGAAACAGTATTTTTAATTTTTAGCAGTAAATTTGCCCCTTCATAAAAAAGTGGAAAATTTTCACTTTTTTTTCTTTTCTTTTTTTTTTTTTTTTTTTTTTGCAAGGGGCAAAGTGAAAAATAAAATACTTTTCGAAATGAAATATTTTCTATTCCATTTCTATATTATTTTTGTTAGGTGAATAAAAATTGTTGAATGTATTAATTGCTATTTCATTGCTACAGCGCATCGGTTATATGTTAATAACGATTTTAGATCAGTCCTAAATAAATTTTCATATTCACATACTAAAAAATTACTTAAGTGTCGATGAGTAAAGTGGAGAACACTAACTGTGTAAACTGTCTTTTCCGTTTCTTTTTCTTTAATTTTTTAGAACCAGAAATACTAAATATAGATTGAGATTTTGTATACTTTTACGATGTTTTACTGTATTAAGGTCTTACTGAAATAAAAGCTACTAACTCCGAGGGTACGCTCTTTCGTGTTTTTCCCCCTGTTTGGTGACTGATCTTTATAGTAGCAAGTAATATTCTTTTTGTGAGTAACGCAAAAAGCAAAACTGATAGGAATTAATTCAGGTATCCTTAATACCTTCGTAAAAATTAATGATTTGAAACCAGAAAACACAAGTGCCGATTATAATTTAATGATATTTCACTTTTTTCTCCAGTGAATTACTTTCTGAACTAAACCTACGGACGTTGTTTTCTGGATGCATAAGGTATACTTTTATCCTTACCATAAGATTTCATTTTCTTAAATTAGTAGCGGAAATACATTAAGACTTGAATGTCGAAGGCCTTAAGCCTCAGATGTTAATTTAGATAGGGATAAGTCTTTTATCGGCAGAGAATGTGTTGAATTCTTAGTAGTAATGATTCCCACAACTAATTGTGTCTTCAGGAGTATAGATGAAGATACGGTGTGCAAAAAAAAACTAATAGAGGATTTGACGAAGAAAATCATTCTGATGGAAAAACAGAACTTCTGGTGATTTTTCTAGAAGGGAAAAGACGTACATTTTACTTAATTTCCTTACTTTTCAAAAAATATTATAAATTCTTTAGAGAAAAAGTGTTCCGTTGGTCGATTTTTCTTTACTTTTCTTTTTTCTTCCTTTTTATTATTTCTTTAGTAACTAGTTTGCCTTCAAGACTGGTGCACAGATGAACAACATAAAAAAAACTAGACATCCCCCCCCCACTATCATATTTCAAAGAATAACTCTTTAATGTGAAGCATATGTGTGTATACCAGTTACAATGACAGTGAACTTTACCGTCTCAATTTTAAATTGTTCAGTAATGTGTCAGTATAAAAATATTGTTTTCTGAAACATATATCCCTGTTTCTTAGTATGTTCTGATCACAGTATGGACAGTAAAAACACGTCTAATGACTACATAATACCAATAATATTTTATCATGTAAGGAAAAATCTTAATACATATTGCTTTTAAGCTTCATTTAGAGTATGATAACGTATTCAAAGTGATTTTTAATTTTATTTTTTAATTAAGTTGAAATATTTTGGGTATTTTTATTACCTGCACATCTTTAATAACATTAAATTGTTAACCAACTATTTTGTAACGATGAATAAATAAATACATGATTTTAAAAATACTTAAGAATTTTATGAATTGACTACAGAAAAAAAGGGTTGTAAATGTTCACACATATTTTTTAAAACTTACAATATCCTGCCTTAATATTAATATTATGAGGTGGATGTGGAAACTGTTTACTTGTGTTGTTTGCAAGTGTCCGATAATTTATCTTTGGACTAACTTGCAAAAAGAAAGAATTTTTAATTGCATACGTATGTAAAAAAAACATAGTCATAAATTTACCTGAATGTTCATACAACAATTAGCAATAACTAAGTATAGCTTACTAATTTAGCTAGCTCGCAAGTGGCCGATCATCTATCTTTGGACTTAATAGCAGAAATAAAGAAATTTTAATCTTTACTAATAATAAAGCTCAATGTCTGGATGTCTAGATGTCCGGATGTCTGTGACGCGCATAGCGCCTAGACCGTTCGGCCAATTTTCATGAAATTTGGCACAGGGTTAGTTTGTAGCATGGGGGTGTGCACCTCGAAACGATTTTTCGAAAATTCGATTTTGTTCTTTTTCTATTCCAATTTTAAGCCCATTTTTCACAGAAATTTAATAAAATGGGAAATAATTTGTTCTGAAAATTTTCTTTCTTTATCTTTCTTTTCTTTACTTCTTTATCTTTCTTCTTTTCTTTTCTTTTTAAATAACAAACCTGAAAGTCTCTCTGTATGGATGTTTGGATCTCTGTGACGCGCATAGCGCCTAGACCGTTCGGCCAATTTTCATGAAATTTGGCACAGGGTTAGTTTGTAGCATGGGGGTGTGCACCTCGAAGCGAGTTTTTGAAAATTCGATGTGGTTCTTTTTCTATTTCAATTTTAAGAACAAAAATATCATAAGATGGAAGAGTAAATTACGAAATTATCATAACGTTTAACCGTAACATGGGCACAAGCCAATTGGCGAGAAAATTCACCATACATTATTTGTAAATACAGGCGAACCAAAAGACCTTTTAATTTTTCTATTTCGAGCGAAGCCGTGCGGGTACCACTAGTTCAATATAAAAAAAAATTATGTATATAGCCATAAATTTACCTGAATGTTCCTACAACGGTTAGCAATAACTAAGTGTAGCTTACAAATTCAGCTAGCTCGCAAGTGCCCGATCGTCTATCTTTGCACTAACTTGCAAAAGTAAATAATTTTTAATTCAATGAAAAAAATAAACATGGTCATGAATTTACCTGAATGTTTATACAACGGTTAGCAATAATTAAATTTAGCTTACTAATTTGTTTAAAATGTGTTTTGAAGTGTAAAACACTATGATAAAATTATAAACAACATCTGCTAAAAGAAAGAAATTGTCACCACGGAAACACAAAATGGCTCATTGATTTAAAAGTTTTGCTTTGAGCTAGAACTGGTACTGCCCTAACTTGAGAAATTTTCAAGTTTTTTCGTGAAGTTATCATAGGTAAAGCATCAATGTTCAAACGTCCGCCCCCCCACCCTTCCCCTGTACACTTTTCATGAGAATGCCGTCCCTTCAAACGAGTTTTGCTCTCTTTCACAACTTTAATTATTGTAATCATCATTATTATTGCATTATTTTTTTTTTTGTTTAATGCATTTTAACTCGGGAGAACGCGCGTTTCTTGGGCAAATGTTAGGACTCGCGGGGGTCATTGAATGATCCCAAATCAAAACCCAAATCATACACAAATAAAAACATCATTTTCGACTTGTTTAGTGTTAGAACCATAACGTCTTATAATTTTTGACATTAAAATTGAATTTTAGGCGTAAGTGCAATTAATAAATGAGCTTTACATCGTACTTAATAAGAAAGTATTTCTACCTTTGTTCTTTAAATCAAGTTCAGACACACAGCGAATAATAACGCTTTATGTGAGTTTTACGAACTTTATATACAACTATAACGCTGTTATTGGTATTTTTGATGCATAAACTTGTAGAATTAATGCTAAAATTGATTCATATTTTATTAAAACTGAAGAAAAAGAAAAAATTGCTTCATTCAAGGCAATCTCATCTCACTTTATTCCACTTTACATCATATTTTCCAATTAAAAATCACGGTTATTCACTTTATTTAAAGTATTTTCATCATTTTGCAACTCTGTATCACATTCGCTGAAATTTTCATGATCTAAGAATTTCTTTTCTAAAAAAATTTTTTAGCTCCATCTTCTTCTTTGATGAGACTTTATTTGATTCAATTTCAGCAAAAAGTGTTCGAAAAGCACCTATTTCATCCTTGTATGGTATTGGCATTACTATTTACATGAAATAACTTCAATATTGAAGGGATATAAACAAAATAACCGTATTGGAAATTCGAAATAGTTGGTTATGAAACAAACGGGAGGAAGCGCGGGGTCATTTTATGACCCCAGTAACTGACTGAACGTGTTTTAGTGGAGCACAAATGCCCCAAATTCATTCAAACTGCTACCAAAACGTAGATGGGGGGAACAAACTCAGCTACTGATATGAAAAGAATGAACTTGTGGCTAGTTTTTTAGCAATTGCTATTTGCAGAAGGATTGGGGTCATAAAATGACCACCGCGCGTCCTCACTATTTAATTCCTTAATTAAAGACAACTGAGCATTTAAATACAAGTGTTTTTTTCTTCGCATTCATTTTTGTAAGGACCGCCAAGAGCCAAGGTAGGCCGCTTGTCAGTTTGGTCCTCGGACAATTAATAACGCCTCCCTCAGAAAACGTATGAGATTAATACAACTCTGAACTGGAGCCGGGTCCTCCGAAGAGCTGGGCCTCTAGTTTCCGAATAGGCTGACATTGCCTCTCATCGGCCCTGATATCTGCAACATATTTTGGTAATATATAACATCGAGATTTAATTTCAAAAGTTGCTAGCTTCAAAGTTGAAGTATTAGGTTTTGTGGCGCACATCAGCGAGCACATAACCTAACTTTGCCCCCGAACCTTGATGTCCTTTTGGTTCCGTGGTAAAAGCATTGGGTTAGCATCACAAAGGACCGTGGTTTAAACCCCGACCCAGACAACAATCCACTTCTTCCTCGTTATGACGATTCCGTACGCCACATAATGGTGACCCGGACGTGATAAGGCATATTGCTAATGCTCCGTTACATGGCACCATCTGTTGCGCTGCCGGGGTCACCAGTATGTGGCGTACTTATCACCATAACGTGGGCTATTGTCCGGGTAGGAAATTGAACCGCGAACCTTTGTGATGCTAACCCAGTGCTTTAACCACTGAACCAAAAGGACATCAAGGTTCGGAGCAAAGTTATGTTATGTGCTCTCTGATGTGCTAAACATGTTTTTTTTTTTTTAAATTGTTTTATCGAAAATGATTTAAAATATGGTTCTTGAAATACTTGATTAAAGTTTACACCGACGATTGAAAATAAAACTAGAATTATAAATATTAATTTGTGGCATAGTTTTATGTATGATAAAGAAGAATAATGTATAGCAAAAACAGTTCTATAATTGACTAGATTTTTCTCCATATTTTTCATTAAAGTGGTTATGAAACAACTTTACTGAGGAAAATTTCAACGTGAATAAATGGGGGGAAAGAAACCCCAAGACTCGTTAATAAAACCTAATAAACGCAGTATGCCGAGAGTACACTTGTAAAAATTTTAAATTATACGCGTTTGTAGCAAGCTATGATGGTGTAGCAAGCTATGAATATAAGATCCAAAGTATTATATTTCCCTTCATTCCGATCTAGCTGTTTGGAAAATCTTAAAATATATTTTATTTCTGAAATATTTATAACTTTGTTTTTTAAAATAAATTGCTTAATGCATATTTTTGAAACTATCTTCAAACAACAGAACTAGTTAATAATAACATAAATTCAAATATTAACACAAAATATTAGCAACTTTGCTGGCGAGTTTAAGTTTTCCTTTAGTTTCAATCAGCATTAAGCGAAAGGACCAACAGGCACGTTTAAAATAAAAGTAGTGCAACGAATGTACAAAAATGTATCCATCACGGTTTCTTGTCCAAAAAATACTAAAAAATTCAAAAATTGTTAAAAAATTCTTTAAAATATTTTCCTCGCCGATTTATCAGCAAAACGCACCATAAGGATCGAAGATCAATTACTGCATATTAAACGGCAGATCCCTAACAAAGACTTAAGTATATGTATAAATGATATATAACTCAATTTATGTTCCTAGTAATATAATAACGCTTAGCAAATATAGCTTATATAAGTGAGAATATAGTGAGATATAATAGTTATTGAATGTGAGGCAGTGATAAGCAAAGGGATGTATGTGGACATTTTCAAGTTTTGAGTAAAACGCGTTTAAAGATTAGCTCCTAGGTAGGCTTTCATTGAATTTTTTTTCTAAATCATGCTGTATAGCAGCAACTACCAGGGCTACTAGTACCATCTCTTGACCCAAGCGAGAGGAGAGGTTCACCTACCATGTGTACTGGTTATCTCGAAATTTTCAATTTTGCCACTTAAATCCCTTTGCTTCTCACTTCATCATATGATTTACTTTATAAACATTCTTTAATGAATAGGGGGAAAATATTATTTAGACATATGTACAGATTTTCTGTAATAAACAGCAAGAAACTAAGTTTAAAAAATACGGATTTGACTTCAGAATGAACAAGAAACAGGAATTCCACGAAAATATCTACACAATATATTTTTTTTTTTACTTCGCACAAATACTACCGATATATATATTTATTTCAGGATAAAAAGACAAACTTTTGCGGCTGGAAGGCATTTCTTTCAACATTCTATCTAACGCAATAAATCTTCCGCGACTTAGTAAGAAAAAGTAGAATTCAGAGAAATGAAACAGATTTGTGATGTTCATTTGAACCGACGATGTTCCAAACGCTAATATCGATGATCTTTAAGTAATATTATCACGAGCACATTTTAGAATCCAAGTAAATAATTATATGGAAATCAAAATTTTGTTTTTATTTAAGCATTTATTTTGCTAAACGCAGTAAAAACAAGTACAAAAAGTGGACATTTGTAGATGTCTCCTATTACGCGTTTTAAATTCGTTAAAGGATGAACAATTTGCTTATAAAAGCATAAAATTTAATAGTATTTTACTCTTAATTTGTTGAAACTTCATCACACTCGGTTTGAAATGGCAAGAAACAGATATTTTTTCATTACAAGCATATGAAACATGTAACCAAAATACCCGGAGAAGACAAAATGTAGCGGACAATGGCGTCGTTTCCAACATTTTAAAAGTATTTTTTTCTGAAAGAGCATGCTTAAAAACATAGGATCTGACCATTTTTTAAGTAATTTATTTGAGTTTAATATTTTAAAAAATTACTTAAATCGGCGCGCTTTCATTGTTTACGCTTCTGTCCGATGACATCACAAATGATGAAATGCCATTCAGTGTTGCCATCCACAGAGCAAACTATTTAATTCGCATCTTTACTCATAAGTATTGGCGACGATAGGGTTGATAGCAAGCGTAGAGCGCTATTTTAATTCGCTTCTTGATTATCATAACGTGGAAACGTAGCAGAAGGATGCGCCAAAGTGCATCATTTGTGACGTCATCAAGACCACGCGGTGTTTGAAAAATCGGACATTTTAAAAAAATTAATTAAAAAATAACTATTGGGAAAGTGAAAATATTTTCTGGGTCCATGTTTTTTTTTTTTTTTTTTTGCTTATCCTATCAATTTCAGTGACAAAAAGTATTACTTTTGACTAAAGGAAACAACCCCATTATCCAGTAAGTCAAACAATATACTTTTGTAAGGTGGGAAAAAACGTGATTGATCATTACTAGGGAAGCGTTTCTTTGTATTGTTTCATAATTGTTTTGTGGTGTGAAACAATGAATGTGCTTGTGCTTATATATTTGGGTCGCAAAGATAAAAATGTATATTAAACTGTTGCAGTATCTTTGCTTTTATGGATTTAAATTTACTCAATTACGAGTGACAATGTGTTAAAATTGATTTCGTTGCTCTAGTAGACTTCGAAAAAATTTTAGCACGACAAAATTAACACTGATGTATTCAAACACATCAGAGAAATTGCTTGAATATATTTTCAAGCTCTTTTGGAAAAACTCGATATATGTTCTCAATAATCAGAGAGAGAGAAAGTAAATTAATCAGCTTAAATTTAGGGGTTTAATGAATGAAACATTTATCGAAAAAAGCAATATTTTCTAAATATTGGATATTGCTACTTTAAGAAGTATATCTTTAACATAACTGCAAATGTAAAGAAAATCAAATTTCAACATTTGAAAGAAATTGCGTAACAGTATACATGCTGCAACGTCATAACATATAATGAAAAGATTCTTAGCGCATGCTATGACCACTCAAAATGCGTTGATAATTAATTAGCATGTAAAAAATTTTGCAGTTTAGGCACATTAAAAATCACATATGACATAGAAGATTCGGAACATGAAAACTGAAACTTAAATTAACTTTATTTTGAGATGCTCTTTAAGCAAACTAACAAAACACTTAAAGTATTGTGTCGATTATGAAGTTTTATTTATTTTTTGTTTATGAAAACCAAATTGATGCGAGATTTGACTGATTTATGTTGGTTACATATTAGGACAAGTAAACACTGATGAAAAATGGAATTTCAAGATTAAGTAAACATTTTTGACTCGTATTTTAGCACATACGAGCAAAACTACCGCATCGAAAGTTTCTTTACAGTTTAGTCCGTGATTTTGCAGTTAAAATGAATAATTACTATTGTAAAGTATTTCCATTACAGCTTCCGTTTTCCAATTTCTCTTAAAATACTTTCGAACTAAAGACAGGAATTCTTTCCATGGTTCAGTGTTTCCCACACAGCGCTTGGACAATAATTTCTAAGAATAATTAACCACATCGTTAAATGCCTAACGTTAATTATTGTCTGGAGACTCTTCGAGGATTGCATTTCGGATTGCTGTTTTGAGCCTTCTAATTAAAACTTGTCCGTCACATTAAATACTCTTTTCTAGCTAGGGCGGATTTCCAATTCTCCATTTTCCACTGCTAATAAATAAATAGCGCGGACTTCAATTAATTAAGGAATAGTAGCTAAATCATTCATTTTGACTAAATCATTTTTTTTCTTCATTTTTATGAAAGATAAACCATGTTCTTAAAGATAAAAATATTCTGATTTTAATCAATGCAATAAACATTTCTATTTAAGCGATATGAAAAAAAAATCAAGGAAAAATATTGGTCGAAACTATTTATTACACTCTTATGACATTAAAATAATGTGATTTGAAGATAATTGGTACGAAGATTAGAAAATCTTGAGTTTTTTTTGCCTTCCATCAGTATTTTTTCTTCTATGTGACCAGTAAGAGAGGGCTTTTTAGGGGATTATTGTTGTTTCGCTGTTGATATTAGAATAAAAATTAAAGATTAAAAAAGGACAAAAAGGAAATATAATGTTTTTTGCGTTAATGTAGTATGCTTCAGTGTAAACTACAATTGTTTTATCAAATAAAGCCAATCCGCCAAAAAAAAAAAAAAAACCTTTTAGAATTGAATCTAGAAAAAGTGGAAATGCAACAGCTCCAAGAAAATTCACTGCCGAGTAAAATTTTCTTGCTTATGAATAAAGAAGCTGTCAAGTTCAAGTAAGTTGAGCAAATAGGATGGTTTTCTTGGAAAGATAATGTAAAATGAAAACAAGAAATGCTGATGTATTGCACGCTGCATCACCTACCGTGAAACAAGTGTTCATGTGAGTATGTTAAAACTTCATTTTGATGATTATTTGATGCTACTTCTTCTCTTATGGTACATAATCTCTTGCTTTATTTTCCATTTAAATTTGAAAAAAAAGGGGGGGGGGATGGCCACATTTACAGTTTTTGCGTCATTTAAAATTTTGAGGATGACTCAGTTTTCTCCTGGAGTTAGTTTTAGGCAATTTGTTAAAAAAAAAAAAAAGAAACGGTGAGGCATTAGAAGAACGAAGTTGAAAAGTAGCGTCCTCCCTTATTCCCTATAAGCATGATTTGCGCATGATGTAGTTAAAGTTACAGTACAATGACCGTCATAAAAGCAAAATTTTAAAATCTCAAATTATCTTACTGATTTTTGAAACAGATCGGAACTATTTTACTGCGTCTTTTGGCCTTATAATAAGATTATTTTTGATGAATAGTTAAGCTGCATCATTGAAATTGAGTAGGTCAATGGGTAGTTCGAAAATTTTGGGAAGTTTTTGACCCTTTCTCCTACAAAAGCAGTCTTATTTAAAGCAAGGAATATTTTTATATTCTTCTTCAAAATTAACCCCCTTTTTAAAACCTCTTTTATAAGAAAGCCACCTTCCAATTATTAGAAGAACCTGGATTAAAAAACAAATGAAACAATGAGGCCTTATGGTTCAAATATTTAGTCTTCAGCATAATTTTTCCACAAATAATAAAATGTCTTCTTTGTACGTTTGCTGGCTTCAAAAAATCCTTTTAAAGATCTGAAAAATTTCAGCCGTAAAAGAAACCTTGAATGCAGGAATAATCTATTATAAAAGTGAACTAAAACCAACAATAATAGCAACCAATAAATTTAAATCGCTTTCCATTTTTTAAAGAAAATCTTGAAATTTGTTGTTGTAAACCTCTAAAGCAAATACGGTCACTCTGACTTTGCAGGCATTGGCTTTTTTTTTAATAGTAAAAATTAATGGATGCATTTAATCTTTAAGAAGGTGTGTTCATTTTTTGATATGCTTATTCA
The DNA here is from genome assembly GCF_026930045.1 of Uloborus diversus. Classification (NCBI taxonomy): domain Eukaryota; kingdom Metazoa; phylum Arthropoda; class Arachnida; order Araneae; family Uloboridae; genus Uloborus; species Uloborus diversus. Next base: position 10,214,509 of record NW_026557765.1, read on the forward strand.
AAATGTTATTAATTAAGGTAACGATCCTATTTAATTTTTCAGTTTAAAATTATTTCTTCTTTTCAAATTTCTACCACTGATATAAACTTCGCTGAAACTGGTCGAAGCTTCCAAAGTTTTAATTGAGTAAAATATTTCAACGCTTTTAGTTCGCTCCGTGCATTAGGAGATCATTAGGATGAACCTTATCATTGGTTTCACCCAGGTAATTATTTCCATTTTTACGCTTCAGTTACAGCAGAGACATTAAGCAAGATTTGCTAGAGGGACCGCGGAAAAATTTATTAAATGTGCTTTAAACCTCTAAAACTTTCTTCTATCTTAAGATACTACTTTTATGCGTTTAAAAATCACATCCACTCATAAAGTGCAAAAATAATTTGCTTTTTGACTTCATATTTACAGTAAAATTTTGTATTGTATTTCACATTCCTTGCCTTTGTTATATCGTAGTTCGATCTGATATGAAATCAAATTTTGAAATTATGTTGCAATATTATTTAATGCAATGTTCGCATTTGGTATTTTGTGATGCACATACACATGACTCATATCACAGAATCTGATCAATATACATTTTTTATTTTAATGAAGAAATATATATATATATATATATATATATATATATATATATATATATATATATATATATATATATATATATACATCCTATGCAACACTGTATTGTAATCAACTTCATAGGTACTTTAAATTTAACTGAAGTTTTTCAATTATGGAATGAAAATGTCTATTCTTTAAAATTATGATTAATATTAATTATTTAACCATGTAAAATAGTTATCAAAAAACGTGTATTTTCAAATAATGAACTTTTGATAAAATAACAAAATGAAGAAGATTCACTGGAATCTACGTAAAATATATTGTTTTAAAACCAGGGAGTCTTTGAATAGACTGCTAACGGATGTTTTTTAAAAAATGAGAGCTTAAGATTTTCTGGCTTGTTATCCTAGCTAAATATTACAAGTATTACTTTTTTTTAGAGACGTACCGAGTAGCACTTTGGCCGAGTAGCCGAGTACCGAGTACTCGGCCTTTCACTACTCGGCCGAGTTCCAAGTACCAATTATGTTTTAAGAAGAACCACCGACACACATGTGATGAATTTTGAACTTATTGGAATAGTAGTATAAACCTCCTTGTCCATATAATAGTTTTTAAAACTAAATTCCTGCTGAAATTTAATTACGCATTATATATATACAATTTTGTTTGTGTCAAAAATTTTACAAAAAAATAATTTTTTAAATTAAAAATAAATAAATAAAAGGTATGATTAATCAAGTTGGAATTAAAACAAATTACAGTAAAATTCCTCTGATGCGGACACTAACAGGATAAAAATTTTTTCTGTAATATAGAGTTGTCCGCAGGACAGGGGTTTAATAATGTTATTTGCATTGGAACTGGGGAATTAAAAATTGTCCGCATAAGAGGGGTGTCCGTTAGGAGGGGGTTCACTGTATACCAATCAATTATAGTTCTAATCTGCCAAACATAAATAATTTTTAAAAGCAAATAAAACAAATGTGCAGGAACACTCCAGACACGTGTTTCTGCCCCCCCCCCCCCCCGTTACAAGGAACGTCTTTTCAGTGCATAACATGTGAGCTAAAGAATGTAAAGACATTCAACAAAAGAATACGACTTTTGTCGGATGCCTTTAAATCTACGAGCCCCCATTTTGTGCATTGAAAAAGGAATTCCTTGTAATGCCAAAACACGTGTCTGCAGAGTTCCTGCACTGTGCTTTTAAGGTTGTTTTATTCTTTAACCAAGGTATTTTTACATTTTTTATAACTAATTTTTTTTTGTAGCAAAAATCCATTTTTAATATAAAAATTCCATATTTTCTATACTTACATTTTTTGCGTAATTTTTAATAAATAAGTTTTATTAACTTTGGGGACATTAAAATAAAGATTTATTCCATTGAAGCATTACAAACTTCATTATTCTCAAAATTTAAATTTGACTTATAAATTTTAATTGTAAATGATTGCAGAATGTAATGCTTGCTCTTTTTTTATAAATTTTAGTATCTGTCTTGGACAATATTCAATTTTTTGCAACTTCTCGGTATTGGCCGAGTATCTGATCAGAATTTGGCCGAGTACTGAGTACTCGGCAAATTGGCCGAGTAGGCCGAGTACCGAGTAGTTACCGAGTACTCGGTACGTCTCTACTTTTTTTTTATCAGTGCGAAAAAGAAAAACATTGATTCAACTGAAATTTGAATAGCAAAGCCAATAAAGGTAAATTAGGTAGAGCCATGTGGTGAAATCGATAGAAACTTTTTCCAAAGACATTCTCAATTTATTAATAACTCTACCCAGTCCATCGGAAAGCGTGAAAAAAGATGGTAACGTTTTAAGTATCCCCTCTTTTTTAATGTTTCCGTAATTGAAAAAAAAGGAAAGAAAACATAGTTTATTACTCCTGAAATAAATACATCAAATGTTACGGTCTTTCGATATAATGAATTAATTGAGTTTTGTTTCACGTCAACTCTAGTTTCAGCGAACACCAACGGCTTTTAAAACCAACTTTTGGTGGAGAGAAAAGCATTCTTTATTTAAGAACTAAACAATCAAAAAGCTCTGAAGGAAAAAAAAGTCTACTTCTGTTTCCTTTCCGAGTAAATAAGCGAAATGAACCCCTAAACCATTAATAACACACTAACTTTCTCGCTTGGAAACATGTCTTTTCCTATTTCTCTCCCCCTTTTTTTGGATCTTTGCCCAGAGAAAATTGAGCTTCTTCCAAATGTGAAAATCATTTCTTTTTTTTTTTTAAACGGAGAGAGAGAGAGAGAGAGAGAGAGGGAGGGAGACATACCGAAGAAAAATAAAGTTTAGAAAGCTACTGCGCCATTTTCAAAATGAAATTACTACAGAAATGTCTGCACAGAAACATAAAAAATTGCAATCTTTTCATGGTGTAGGTTAATTAAAAAAATAACTTTGCGTACACTTTAAATATTATGATAAGCAACGTGAAGACATTGTGGAAAATACGCAGGGGGGCAGGGGAAGGTGAAAACCAGAAAAAAAAATTGCTGACGTATTTGAGGATGTTTTTTTTTTTTTTTTTTTTTTGTAAAGTCTCGGAAATGTTAGAAGTAGATCTAACACTTTTGAAATTAACAAGCTTTTTCTTTAATATCACTACAAAGCAACTCGTCAAGAACTAAATAAGCCTGATTTCCTGTATACTTACAGAGATTTTGAAGCTTGAATCTGATTTGCAATTTAAATTCACGAAGTGGAACGAACTGACAGATCTGATTTGATTCAGATCAGAAGATTTATAAAAAGAAGAAAACGGGATTATTTTATGTTCTAATCAATTTCAAGCAATGCACCCCTAATATTTTAAAGTAGAGCATGTACTCATGTTTCATTATGCTTTTATCAGTCTTAGTAGTAGTAGTTAACCCGGCCGTGCGGAAGCCCCGCTACGCGGACCTCCCGAAGGTGGAACCTAAGGCTTACAGCTAAGTGGTGGGGTGTGTGCGGAGAAAAGTAGTAGTAGTTAAATTATTGAACAACCTTTTTTTTCCAGAAATGCTTCTACGAGCCCGTCTCATGAAAAACTAAAAATCAAGTTAGTGTACAGGCCAAAATTTTAAATTTTGAGAAAAATATTATAAATGGTAAAAGAAACTCTTGAGGCAACAAAATGATAACATTATCCTGGAAGTTGCTGTTGCACAGCATGATTGAGAAAAACTATTCAATGAACGTCTACCTATGGCTTTAACTTTGCACGGGTTTAGTTGAAGATAAAAAACGACCATTTACATTCCTTCATTTCTAACTGCTTCGTATATATAACGCTAAACCAACGCAATATTTACTTACTAATAAGTTCATTCATTTTCTCCCGGTCTCCTTTATTTAAACATTTCCCACATATGCTTCCAGCTTCATCCTCCGTTCTAAATCAATATTTTTTGCAAACCTTTCTACTTACTCCACTATTAAAAATAATTCTTTATGATGATAAATGTTTAATAACATGCGAGCATCTCGTAAACATCGAGCAGGGAAATGCCGAAGAAGAAAATATTCCCATACATATTTCGGTGGCCGCTCCGAAAACATTCCACTTCCGAACAAAATGTTCTCCCTAATATTATATCCGGCTGGTAACGGATGGAAAAGAAAGAAGAAAAACACTGCCGTTCAAAATGAAATTCCGATGCCATAGGCGAACTTGGAAACTTCTACGAATACTTATGCTTGGTCCAGGCCTTAGATAGAATTCAGAGTTCTGTTCAGTGGAATGTATTTTTATACTACATAAAACTACTTTGTTCTGATATTAATTTATTTTTCGGTTCCTAGCATTTCCTTTAAAAAGTAAGTATTAAATGTATTTGAATAACAATGAAAAATTTCAGTAATGTTACTCATATTTTCTTTTCTGGTAACTTTACATTTATGTTTTTTAGACATTTAGAAGGTATGTATCGTATTATTCACATCCTCACCCTTGTTCCAGAAGATATTATAGAACTAAGAAAAAAAACTGTTGGTCTGTATTACAGGGTCGCGGTGATTTAGCACTCAAAGAAGGTGCTTTAGCATAGAAAAAGTGGAGTTTTTAGCAAAGAACCGCTTACCTGGTGAAAATATCTTACTAACTATAAATACCTAAATATTGTGGAAATTTTACTTTCCATTTTAAGTGTTCTCAAATTTCTGAGATGCTAATATTGCGTGCAACGTTTTGGTCTTGTTTACGATAATTTGATAATATCATTAGTCATCAGCGTTACCTTGGACGTTGGAAATTTTTTTGTGCTCCGTTCAAATAATAGAAGGTTCTGAAATATTTGGTACTGGTATTGCAAGTTTGGGTCAAAACTATATCTGTTCCTACGCAATTATAAAGAATTCGCGATTTGATTATTTTAGCCTTGATACAAAAGCCATAATTCTAGTGGAATTGCAGTGGGAAATCACAGCCCCCCAGAAACCCTAAATTCAACCGATATAGTAAACTATAGCATTTTATACTAACCGGTGTCCGGCGTGACGAAAACCATGATGCCGCCAATCCATCATAGAGAAATTTCTGGGTATACCATCGAACTGACAATGAGGAAGACCAACTCAGTTCAAATTCAAGAGCTGAAGCTAGTATGTGTAATTACATCAGCTTCTGTAGGCAGCAAATATGTGATTATAAGTACAGCGAAGTGTGACTTAGAGAGTTGGTACTCTACAACATTTAAGGAACATATCTTTTTAGTTTTTATGTATGCAAATTATTTAAAGCAACAGCTTTCAAGCGAAGCCAAATTCATGTTTTTATGTTGGTTAAAAGTAACTCAATTCAAATACTGATAGAGTAGGAGTGCATTAATATGTACGTACAGTTTTACGTTTAAACACGATATTCTCAAAACGTCAATTTAAAAAACTCAAACTCCTTTTCTAGAAAACAACTTTACGAACTACTCTGAAATTATCTCCACATTTTATTTATATGTTCATGATTATTACTGAAGTCAAGTTTTTGCTTTAGGACACACACTGTTTAATATACAGCTATATTTTATGGTCAAAGACTTTTCTTTTCGTTTAAAAAATGGCTATTTATTAAAATTTAATAAATCAAGAAATACAAATAAATTTGTTAAAATTTCATTTCAGTAGACTCTTAGATATCTTTTGATAACTCTGCGAAAGCTGTAAGTTTCTATCATTTAAACGTTTTGAGAAAAAGGGGTACAGAAAGTTTAGCAATTTAACATTACGCATGTACAGGGTACCGACTTAAAGGTTATATATATATATAAATATTGATTAGTTCTAGAATTTAAAAAAATCCTTTAGTTATTATTATTTACTTCCGGGAAGATTTCTGGATGAGTCATATGAAAATACAAATAAATAGAAACAAATGATTCTTGTGGTGTAGAAATTAAAAATACTCCAAAAATGTAATTAAATATGCATTTTATTTCAAAGGAAAATATTCTCCTGTTACTGCGTTCCGGATCACAGACACATATATAGAGAAAAATATAGTGATTCTAAATTGTTTTTTGAAATTTAGAGGGTTGATAGTATCCATCCTGATGACCAATAATTACACAAATAGATTTGGTTGCATTCCACTCTAGAGACAGAAAAGAAGAATATTAGGATGTCAACCTGAATTTGCAGCAGCGTTGGGAAAGCAATTTTGGGCACTCAGATTTTTTGCTTAGTGAAAAACTCACAAGAAGCGCTCAAAATGCCGACTACGCGTGTCGTTGCTTAGTTGACACTGGCGAAAGAACGACTGGAGCACTCTCTCGAGTATTCCTAATATCTTGTTAATTTTGTAAAAATACTCGTCACGAGCTTTTCAATTGTAACCCCCCCCCCCCTACAGGCGTCTCGTACACTTAATATTTCATACGCCACCGAAAGATAAAGTCAAAAAATGATATCAGACGCGATTATTTGTGCTACTTTACCTCGCTCTCGCCGAGTCCGTTTCTAATTAACTTTTTCCTGTCTCCTCAGAATGGAATATGACAATATGTTTTTATGTAATTATTGGTTTCATTGTACTACTTTTAATTGCACTACTTTAACTCTGAGAATCCGTTTCTATTCTCCTCTTTTCTGTCTCTCAGAATGGAATGTGACACTATAACTTTAAGTAATTCTTGGTCACATGCATGGGTACTATTATCCCTCTTAATTTGTAATAACAACTTAAAATCATCTTGTATATGCTTTCTAGATTTGGTATGAGTAGAGACTGAGAGCTCGAAACATGTACAAGCCAAAAATATCAGAAAACAATTAAGTGAAGAGTAAGTTTAATAAATAAATTGAAAATGTTTGATGTTAAGGTAGGCGGACACCCTATTTTTCGAAAAAAAGTCGATTTTAAGACTTAGAGAAATTTAGTTGGCCACAATATCCTTCTTTATAAATGCACAAAAATATATTTAATGAATGAATTATTTAAAAAAAAATACAAGAAACTTAAAGAGCTCAAATTTATTGCTTTGAATTTGAATTGTAATTTATTTTTACTTTCTTGCTGTTCTCATAACCTAGTTTTCAAAGTTTTTATTTACGACAACAGATCTAAAAAATAAAAAAAAAGCATTATCTCTATCCCTTTGAAACTTTGCAAAAGTGATAATTGATTATATTACTGTGATATAAACCTCTAAAAGCTAATGTTCATGCAATATTTGTTTCTCTAATAATGATCAATGAAAGGTTAGTAGCGAAAACTACGTTTTTCGGGGGGAAATTTTATACAAATTGGTTACAAAATACGTTTCTCGTTAACTATTCCGAATTTTTTGGGTCATATTATTTTCTTGTATCTTAAGAAGAGCTAAACAAAAAAGGTTTTAAAAATTATGGAAAAGTGAATGCGTTGGACGAGTTAAGGAAACGGTAGTTTTTTGAAAGAAGCAATGGATTTTTCCAAAAAAAAAAACCCTTTAAAATATTTTTTTAAACAAATTAACAGCCAAATGTGTTATTTATGCCATTTTAAATAATCATTTCAGGTTTAGAAATGTGTAATGAATATATTGAAGAAAAACATATTTAGGGTGTTTTCCTACCTTAAATAAAATATGATCAATACTTTAATCAAACAAATTAGTTTTCCAAAAATGTAAACACCACTTCATTAAAAACCCTAAAACGAAACAATTTCTAAACTACCAATTCTGTTATTTCTCCAAATAAATATTAAGACTGCCAAAGGGAATTTCACTTGGCATTTCAAGATGCACAATTCCTGATCTTGAAACGTTCATTACAACTTGGAAACAGCAACGAAAGTGTTTTGATCAGTTGAGTTGTGCAATTAAATGTCTGTCACATGTCATACATACCCGTGGAAGATGACATTAATTCAGTGTCGTTAATCATACAGGAGTCTTAAGCTCTTTTTGAGTTACAGATGCGATAGAGAACAAATTAAATTTGTCAAAATGCAGTGGCAAGTTAATTAGAATTTTAATTAGATAGAAATGCATTAACTTTTTCACCTTAAAAATATTCAGAGTTATTTAATCTCTAGAGTAATGCTTTTCCTTTTTATGAAGTAATTTTTGTTGCAAAATGAGTTTTATGCATAAATTTAAATTATGTAGCATGTCTAAATAAACTATATTTTTTCGTGAAGGATGTCGTATTACTAGTTTAATTCATCGTTTGTAACATTGTTATTGTGACAAAATACATCTCAAATATTAAGTTGAACTGTTAATCATTTGGTTACGATGTTTATCAGACTGGATTATAAAAAAAATTAAAATTTGATAATTTTAAAAGTTATCAGATTTTGATATTTAAAACTTTTTTTTTTTTTTGATTGCACTTGGGTATTTCTAAATTCCTGCACAGAAACAGAAAGTTGCGCGAAGATAAAAAATAAAACTAGTTCAGATATAAACATTCTTTTTTAAAAGTTTTAATTAGTAACTCAATTTTGTTTTTTAAATTCCGAGATACTCACTTCCTGAAATATAACTGTAATTTACTATCAAAAATTTTTAATATGCTCCACATGGCAATTATTGTGAAGAGCAGTAATTGAATAGTAAAAATATATTATTAACTATTTCGCCTTTGTCGACTGTCCACACCCCCCCCCCCGAAAATGTATAAATAACACGCCAGACACGTTATGGATGCCGAAGAGGATAAATAAATTAAAATTAATGTTTCACAGCAAGTAAATGTGAGTTCAAAATATTTAAAAATCTTTGAGAAATAATTCACAAAAAAAAAAAAAATAATAAATAAAAAACAATAATAATGTTGAAAAATATTAATAGAAAGAAAGCAGTAATTTTCACAAATACTAACTATCACATTGATCGCTAGATAATATAAAACCAGACAAAACAAAAACAAAAAAAATACCATTGTGTATTTTACTATAAAAAGTTTTAGGCTTCACTCAGGATGCCATTGACTTGAACTAAATACTACTTGTAAACACGCACCTTTCTGCAACCTTTACTTAATATGGGAAAAAGGTATAACCTTTTTTTTTTAATTTAAAAGTTTTTTTTTTTTTTTTGAGTCATTTTAGTTAGTAATACAACAACTTCTTAAATTGTAAAATTGTTTTATTTAAAGTTTGACACATTTCAGTTGCAATAATTTAAGACAGCTTTAAGATATATCAATTAATATTGCACTTTAGATCTTTTTAGTACATTTGAGGAGGTGCGAATCAAAATCACACATTTCCATTTTAAACGATTTTCGGAAGTTGATGAAAAACGTGTTTCTAAATCACCTTTTACGGAAAAACGTATTTATATGGATTGATTTAGTCTGATAATTATTTTTTAAGAAAAAGCTTTCAAATGAAGGAGGACCAATAAACTTGTTAATTAAACGTTTAAATTAGGACTCATTTCATTCTTTGATTAAAACCGTTATAGAAACATGTTTGTTTCTGAACGAATTACAAACCTTAAAACATTTCAGGCGTCCATCATAACCACAATGGCAAGTAGCACAAATCTCGATCGTATAGATCAGCTCCATGTCACGTGCCCAAAATGGGGGCTTCCTATTGACCGAATTTTCCAATGATTGTTTTTTGATTGCAACAAGGCTATGGACATGCTTTTGTTTAGTTCAGAATTGTAAGTTTTAAAACTGAATTTAAATATGACTTGCTTTTCTTTTGATGAAACTGCGGCAATATACTGTTGTAGGAACCATCCTGTAACATTTGAATCAGCTGCAAACTCAATTTTTTGTTCAAACCGAACATGTGTGGTTTTGAATTATGCCACTTTGTTTGACTTTAAGAAAGAACTTGAACACCTAGTGTTGCAATATCTTGGCGGCAAGGTGATGAAATAAATTTTCTATTCTTTATTTTTCAAAAACAAAGGACATACTTTATACAGTTAATTGCACCATTCAATAATATTTAAGTTACTGCTTTGGAGCTATTTCTGAATTTAAATGTGCTTTTCCTGCATTAAAACGTTTCTGTTCAATTCATAAATGGCAGAAATCTTGAGATGTTTTGAAGCACAAAGGGATAGTTTCCCCAAATATTTAGAAATAAAATGTTTCAGCTTTAAAGTTGCGTTACATCTGTTGAATCAATTCATTTCTAACGTGAAAGTCTCCCTAAATGGACTATTTAAACGAGGTTAATGCTTTAAAATTTTAAAATTCTAATTGTGAATCACCATATAATATATTAGGAGTTTTTCCTCCGTTTTATACAACACACACAAAAGCAAAACTATTAAAATATGAGTGCAACGGTTTAATACACTAAAACTGTGGCTCTAAACTACCCTGAGAGAGAGAGAATGACTGTACTGATAACATTATCAAGAATTCATCGCAGAAGAAAAATTATTTGAAACAAAATATATTATTCTGGAAGATCTGAAATTTACATTCTGTTTTTAGTAGTCTTCCCCCTTATTCCGAAGCAAAGAGCAACACAGAATATTCATTTTTTTTTGTTTTTGTTTGAAACAGCTATTTCTTCCGCTCTTCAAAAATGGAAGTACATGAAATAAAAATGCACTTATAAGTCAAACTCAAACTGAGATTGAAGAGCATTTCTATTTCGGTCCTTTGTAAAAAGGAAGTTCTTCCACATTTACATGCTAAAAGCATCCGAATTTTGGATCAGCATTTTAAATTTTCAGTTTACCAATCTACATGAACCAATGGGAAAATAGTCTAATATTAAATTTGGGCATAAGTATTCAGAAAAGTTGGGAGTTTCTCACAAACTATTTACAAACCATTTACTCTACTATTCTTCGCAAAGTCAATAAATAATTTTAATATTTATACCTAATTTGAAACATGCAAATGCTGTTAAACATTAAATATTCAATTAAATTGTAAAACTTTATGCGAAAAGATTAAGTGATTATAACTGCGTGAAATGTGCTTTAAATTTCAGTGAGAACAGAGAGGTTTCAGAGAGGAACAGAGAGTGGTTTTAAGAAAAAAAACTTTTTTTTTTTTAAATACTAAATATAAGCTTTTATGACATTTTTTCTTTTTTCTTTCTTTTTTTTTTTTTTTTTTTGCACTGGCAAACTTTTCTTGCAATCTTGAAATATATGTCATTTTAATTTACGTATACGATTTTTAATTATAATCGCCACTAAACGTGGACCTTGTGATGTGGTAATCTGAGTTGCATCATCTATCAACATATCTACCCCCTATCGCTCACAAGATGGTCATAGTTGTTCATAAAAATATACCTAGTATTTGCTTACTAGTAAGTCACATAAGTGTTTTGATTCGTTTATTATGTCCTTTACAACGAAATTTAAAACTTAAAATTACGATATCACATTTTGTTCAGATAGCATGCATTTCATTGAAATAATATATATTAAATGAATTAAGATAAATAAATACCTTTGCGCTGAATAGTAAAGTAAGAAATAAAAACGTCAAATTTTTGGAAAAGGAAAAAAGATAAATAGAAGAAAAGGGGGGGGGGGTCAACCCATGACAAGAAAAAATTAAAAATAAACATATCAAGATAGATAAAAATGAATGGAAAAATAAAAAGTTATGCAAAATAGAAAAAAAATAGAAAAAATGGATGGGGCATGGACAGTGTTAAAGATATGGGATCCAGACATTGGAAAAATACGGAACTGCTTTAAGATCATTAACTAAGTTAGAACTGTTCCTCCAAATATGGAAACATTCCCAGAAGTCAAGATCTGATGAATTGGGGCATTTTTGGATAATCTGATCAGAGTTAAAATCAAGAGCGATTCGAATCCCAACAATGTTGAGCAATACTAGACTTACGTGAAATACACCGCCAGCTCAGTTAGTCCCATGCCGGGCTGATGAGTGCTAATAAGCACGAAACTGCAGTCCTTGGCTGGAATTGACTGAGCTGGCGGTGTATTTCTGCTTTAGCCCTGGCTATGGGGCGGTAACTTACTGAATACTAGACTTATTTACGTGTACTTTTTCACATAATTTTGATGCTCTTTCAAGAAAAATTTTAAAGCACACCGAGTCTGTCCAATATAGGGAAGTTTACAACTACAATTAATTTTATAAACTCCACAACAATTAAGAGGGTTAATAGGATCTTTAAGAGAAGAGAATGAAAGTTAATTAATAGGAGAGAACACCACCTAGAATTGGAAACGTTTTAGAATCTTAGCAACCTGATAGCTTACAGATGGAAAGAATGGCAAAACAACTAAATTTTTTTTCTGATGAAGGTTTGGTTAGGAACATTAGTTTGGGGTTTATTTGAAAGTTTATTATAAATGGAATCAATCAAAGTTGGCGGATAGTCTCTATCAATAGCCACAGCTTTAAGATAATTAAGTTCCACATTAAGAAGTTCCGAAGAAGAACAAACATCAATAGCACGATAAACAAAAGAATTGAAAGCAGAATATTTTTGATTTGGAGGATGAGACGATAGTCTATGAAGAGGTAAAGAAACAGCAATAGGTTTGCAATAAACAGTCGTTTCAAAACCAATTTCATTACGCGAAACAAGTTCACCAAGAAAAAATTGAGATTTAAAATATTCTCATTGGTGTTTGGTTAATTTGCTATTTTTATCTTTTAAGCTATGTGCTTATCTAGCTCTTGACTTTTGTCGGATGTCTTTTATCCATAAGCTCATTACTTTTTGCATTGAAAATGGCGTTCCTTGTAACGCCGAAACACGTGTCTGCAGTAGTCTGTAATTTGTGCGTTTTGAGGTTGTTATTTCTTACTCTATTACATAAATTGTTTTATGGTCCAATTCTCTTTGCTAAAAACTCACTCTTTTTTTTTTTGTTATGAACTTCTCAAATGCTTATAATTATTGCGTTATGGGCATTTAGTGCATTTTGAGAGAAAAAATGCCTATTATGACGACACCTTGCCACAACTATAAATTGGTGGAGATCAATTAATAAATTTTTTTTGAAAGAAACTGAGTTGGTTTCTCTAAGCACACATTTAATTCGATCGCATTCCGTAAATCACTAGATTAAGTATGAAAAAAACATTTAAAAAATGATTTATTATCGTTATTTTAAATTCATTTGAAAAACAAATTAAAAAATGAAAAGCGATTTTTTTCTTCTCCTTTATGCATTATCTCTTTTCGTCTGATAAAATAGAATCTGTTTGCGTGTAGAACATTGATTCATGAGGTATTTACCTTCTTTGCATTAAAAAAACAAATTGAGTGGCAGCATTTCACCGTTCGTTTTGCTTAATGAAATTTCACAGTCAATATCCAGACCTTTTTCGAAATAAATCGCGTGAAAAGAATTAATTAAAAGGCTAAAAAAAGTCTCTGAAGCTCTAAAACAAACATTAAAGATGCCATTTAGCTATGAAGCAAAGCAAAGAAAAAGCCATTAACGCTGTCAAGTAAGCTTAGCGACTGCCATTTTAACTATTATTATTAATGAAGTGAGGTTTAAATCAATCGAAAAATGTTCCCTTTTAGCCATTTTATGTCATATTAAAGAAATATATTCATCTTTTCATGTTTTGTTGTTGTTATTGTCTTATGTGTGCAAAAAGAGCAAGATTTTAAGAAAAATATTTTTCTTACTTAAGATATTTTTTTCAAGCTTGAGACTATGCAAATTTTTATGTGCAAAAAACCAGTTGAATAATTTGAAAAAAGTACACTTGCATGTTCTACTATTTGGCTAATAAAATTTTGCAGGAAAAATTTGCAAAATGTTAACTGCGTTTGCGTGTAATGTCTAAAAAGCTGACTAAACTATGCTGAAAACGTTTTATCTAGAAGATTATTTGAACCGTTATTGACGCTTTTTCAACTCTACAACAGTGATATTGGTTTCATTGCACATAGTAATGGTAATAATTGAGGAGTTTAATATCCAAAACAGCAATATCCTTTTTTGTTTTATTCACAGGAAACACGAAAAACAATCACAGGGTAGGCATTTTTTTTTCAAAATTTTTTAATTTTTGACAGCAATTTTCAGGGCCGACTAAGATGGACGCACTCCAAAGTTCGTGGATTAAAGTGGTTTTATACTACTAGAATTGTTTGATAGTGGGGTATATAGTACCACCACTAGGTATCTTAGTGTTGGTCACCTTACTTTAAGGCATGAAAATTCTGATTAAATAAAAACTTGCTTACTAAAGATTTTTTTCCAACACTAAGCAGACTTTTAAAAGCATTAAGAGTAACTAAACATTTTAGAAAAATCAACGTAGCATGGTATCGGTCAATGCCACAAGACACAGTCGAACCCTCTTGTTGGCATATCGGTAAAAAGAATGTCCCGCTTACTGTAGTAAATTGTCAGTGTCCCAAACTGTCTTATGCAAACTGCCATTTTGGTCCCGAAGGATGGAATAGTTCTCTTATTAGAATAATATTTGTTGGCAAATTGGATATTCTATTAATTGACCTCGTTGTAATTTCAATCTTAATAAAGAAAGTATCAAACCACCTAATTACATTTATGTCGAATAGGTTCTTACTTAGAATTATTAAGATCAATTTACCATTTCAAATGCATTTTCTACTGACTAAGAAATAACATAATAAGCCTAAAAGAAGTAGCAGTGAAACGAGTACAACAGGGGTGTCCACCCTCCTAAGAGGAAGGGCGCACCCCCCCCCCCTAAATGTCGAAAAGACCCACCCCAAAAAAATGTTTAAAATACCCCTCAAAACAAACACCTAAAAAGTTTAAATGGTGCAGTCTGTGCCATGACCGACCCCCCCCCCCCCTCCTTTTGGGCCCGCCTGAGTGCAAAAAAGAGATCATTGAAGTCTACAGATGGATTTCTATGTAAAAATAAAAATTCCCTAAATAAAGACCTTTTTCAAAGAATTAACCAAAGATGATGCTGTGGGTATTATTATCACCAGATCTGTATTTGAAGCCAGTTTCGTAAACTTGGTTTAATTTCTACGCATTTGCCTTTCAAAAAACTTTCACTTTTCCACTTTACGTGGTTTTTGGAACAGAATTTTTTAATTCGCCTTTCTAGTTCGACTTTGTTTTTATATTTTTCCATAGTTCTTCTCATACACTTTTCCTACAACTGAGGCATAGATTTTGTATATTATCCTGGAAAACCTAAGATATCCGTGCGGAAATTATTTTTCTCGTGGAGTTCCCGATACAAACTTCGTCGCCACTATGACATACACTCCGAACATTATGCAACACATCAGTTAGCTTAAAGAATATTACAGCCAACAACTGAAAGATAAATTAATGTATATTGCAACAGTGAACAAGAGCAAAATAAATCTACTTACTTATTAGGCAAGTGTCAACAATACTGCCTGCTAACCAACAAATCCTGCATTTATACTTTCTTCATTCACCAAATACTATGTTTCTTGACAGCTGCTTCCACCTGCAATAAAAATTAGAAATAATGTATGTCAGATACTGCTGTCAAGTACGTCTGACCATCCGTTTATGAAACATATTTTTGGTAGTATGACTTCTTCCAAAAATGAGCAATTGTGTTAAAACATAAGCAATAATTTTTCAAATTATACAAAAAGAATATCCCGGTTTTTAAAATTTATATTTCATAAACTCTAACACTTACCACTATAAAAGATACACAAAAATAAAGAGAAACTGAAAAATTTTTTGAACGTAAGTAACTACGTAAACGTGCACGTTCCGCACTAGCGCAGTCGGAAATTTCTTCCGGAAAGGGTTTTTTTAGTCACAACAGTTCATACACAAAAAAAAAAAAAAAAAAAAAAAAACCTACTGATTTCGGACTGACAACAATGTTAAAACCAAAACATCTGGGGTGTGTCTTTACCCTCCCCCTTCCTCTCCCTTCCCCTGTTCAGTAAACGCCCGATCATCCGCGGAATTAGGTGGCGCGGATAATAAAAATCGCTTTTAAACCGAAAAAGGCTAAAAGGATTGACAAATAAGGTAAACAGTGTCCTTCCTCAAACACGTAACTGTATTGATGCATAATACTTTCTATAAACACGAAAAATATCTTCAGTACTGTAAAAGCGTTTTGTATTTTTGCACGATAGAACTTAACTTTAACAGAAAACAAGAGTATGTACGCTTAAGGAAGCACAGAAATAAATAAATAAGCAAATAAATAAAGCAAAAGCAACTGAGTTTAAATTTGCAATTTTTTTTTTCAAAAAAAAAAAAAAAACAGCCATTGGTATTTGCTTTTTGCTGCGGAAACACCTGTCCCTAATTTTTAATTGACTCGCGGACAAAACAAACTTAGCTTAGCAAACTTAGCAGCTTAACGTAGCAAAAAAAAAAAAAAAAGCTACGTTAACTTAAAATGGCAATACTGTTTAAAATTAATTAGAGGCCGATTTGCCATCAAATGATCTCTGTCTACGTGGTGCCAAAATGGTTGCTTATTCGTACAAGAACCAAAGTTAAGACCGAAGCGATATTCATACCCTCGAAAGAAAATAAATATGTACTATACAAAATCCTCAGAAATTATTTTAATGAACTTTAAGGCAAGGCATGCATAGTCATCAGTTTTTATAAAAATGTTACATTACCCATTACTCTTAAGAGTGTAGGAGTTTTTTTCTTAATATTTCATTTTAAGAACCGGAAAAACGAACGGAATTCGCCAAACTATCTACAAAGGCATAGATGTTACATTATTCTAAATATATTTTTTCAATATCGGGTGATAAATGAACGCTGCGATGCCATCATTAAAGAAAGAATAGCAAATATTTCTTCTCGTTTTGAGAGGAACAAGTTATTTCTTTGAAAATAAGCCGCGGGATGTAATGACCAGAAATGCGCAACAAGAAATATTTTTTCACATAAAATGCATTAACGTAATTACGAATAATTTTTTGCCTTCAAATAAAATGTGGTAAATAATGACAAAAAACTTGGTTTTGTATGGTACGTAAATCACAAAGTATGCATTCTAAGAAGCTTCTGGGATATATTTTGACATTCAACTCTTGTTGCACATAACTTTGTTTTATTAAAAAGATTATGCTTTAAACTTCATGTGTGTCAGAGCTTTTAGATATGTAATGGTTTACTCACAGCACACTGAAACCAAGTCTATCAAATCGGATTTCCCGAATTGCTCTTTAAAAATCTTTAAAATGAATGGATAACTGCGGCCAAGGAAATGATACAAATTTTAAGACAGTCAATCTCAGTAGATTTTAAATTCGGCAGATTTAATATGAAGATTAGCTAAAAACAGAAAATGAAATAACTAAAATAATTTTTAAACAAACTACATTTTATTTTAACGAAATAGTCTGTGCACCACCTAAAATCGAGTTGATTAATTGAAAAAAATATATAATCTAACTCACAGATGTCTGGGCAAATTTTATTTTCATTTGTATCACCTAAGCTCTGTATGGTTTGTATCAATTTTCTATTCTTTTCAATAGTAATTTTGATAAAGTTTTTTTTTTTTTTTGAGCAATCACATTGCTTATTGTTCTCATTTGACTGTTTTGAATTCCTATGATTTTATTTTCCCGGAACTAAATGTTCAAACAAGTGACACTTGCAAAAATGTAAAGGAATTTGAGCACTTATCTATAATTAGTTTGTTCAAAAATCAACTCTTATCATTTCCAGAACATTCAACATTGATTTTTGTAACCTGAAGTTTTAAAACTCCCACATTAGGGTGGAAAGTCATATCCTGACTTTTCATGACATAGTGTTTCCAAATAATTCATTATAATTGAATGACTGCAGAACTAAGCAACTTCTCGAGAGCCTGTCTTCTTTTATCATTAATTATACCTGAAGATGATGAATTAGTCACAACTATTCCCATTTCATAGCTCATCCATCAAAGACTCGCAGTTCTTAAACCTTAGTGCGTGAAAGTAATTTTTAAAGTAACGTCTACTCTTGATAGGGCGCTAACTTGTTGAAAGTTTCAAGTTACATTTG
This sequence comes from Uloborus diversus, assembly GCF_026930045.1. Lineage (NCBI taxonomy): Eukaryota > Metazoa > Arthropoda > Arachnida > Araneae > Uloboridae > Uloborus > Uloborus diversus. The sequence continues at coordinate 10,232,468 of NW_026557765.1, forward strand.
ACGTATCGTGTTAATAATATTGCTTTTTTTGGAATTTTAGAAGCAGTTTTTGAAACAATGTCACTTTATTGAATTTTTCATAGATACATTTTACAAGAAACAAGGTTTTGTGAACATAACGATTTTTTTGATTCTTTGTTATCTAATTCTTAAACGCAGCTAGGGTAATTCTGGACGAGGTAAACCACCGTGTGAGAGGGATCAGTCGAAAATTTCGTTAATGCGCATCTTAATAGATGAAACTCAATAGATAAAACATTAGGCAGATGAATATTTCAGTCAGGTACAGAAAGACATCCTGTATGACATGCTACTGTTTGCTTCTCAAAAAAACAAAATTTTTTTTAGCACAAAATCTTTGTATCTTTATATAAGTCGAATATTTTTTTTACAAAATTATGACAATGCAATCTAAGCTATTGTATTAAATGTAATCGAACTAAATCTAACTGTCATCTAACCTAAAATGGCGACGTGAAATCCACAGTGAAAGGTTAGGGGGGATTTCATTTCTTACTCGACAATCAAGAGAGATGGACCACGTTAAGATAAAAGGGTGGTATTTTTCTGTTTTTAGAATGTCAACTACCTTTACTAGAAAGAGTTCGTAAACACGCGGGGAATGGACTGTAGCTAATTTGAAAAATGCTATTAAAGTCGTTGAAGAAAAGAATATGGGTGTTCGAAGGTTTACTGAAGGAATATTGTCTTTTTGAAAAGCTCCTTTGTTTCTTTAATATAGATGAAACTGTTTTATAGTTGAATAATAAGACGAAGTAGTGGTCATTAAAGAATCTAAAAATGTGGTATTAATTATGTTTGGACTAAAAGCATAAACTATTTCCTTTTCAGCATGCTGTAATGGTGAGGGAATATTTCTTCCTCTTTACTGTAGTTTAAAAGGAAACAACATATAAGATAAGTTGCTAGATGCAATGCCTCCTGGAGCACAAATTAAAATGTCTCCACAATCTGCTTACGTAAATTCGGATAAATTTTAGGATTTATTAAAAGCTTTTTATGAAAATAAACACTTATAACTATAATGAATGTGCAATTTTTCATAATTTTATGGTGGTCCGTCTCACCTATCAAAATGGTCTATCTGACCCGGATTACCTCGGGTGAGATGGACCGTACAGCAAAAATTTCAAAAAATCATAACAGGGATTCCTTTAAAGACATGACCTTCTCTATTAAGATTTTTGTAAGAAACATCATATACTATATGTATATACAATAAAAACTAAAATCTATGTAAATGTACAGCTTTTAGAGAACGAAGAAAAAAGTAATCCATCTCTTTCGGTATTACCCTATATGTCATACAAAGTAAAAAAAAAAAACCTTCAAATAGCACTCAATTGCAGAAAAAAATACAGACATATATTTCGGGATGAAAACCTTGTGGATGTAAAACTAACCGACTGTTTTAGTTTTTACAGAAATTACCAAAATTAGAAGCGACAAAATACATTTTTATTAATTTACAGTGGCTCCCAAAAGTGTTCGTACACCTACGATTTTCAATGAAATAGGCCATTATCCATTGGTTAGAATTAATATTTCGGAATAGGTATTTTATTATAAAATCTATGATCTATATTTAACAAAACTACATGAAAATTTTTAATAAAACATTAAAACATAATTTTTAAAAAATCAAAAACCAAAAATTGCCGGAAATTTTATCTCACAAAAGTCTTCGTACACTTTGAAAAAATGTCAAAAAATTAGTAAATGATCTAACTTTTTACAAAGTTATTATTTAATAGAACATCATGCAGTATCAACAAGAGCTTTTAAACGCCTGGGAATAGATTTCATTGTTTTTTCTTTCTTTTTTTGCGTAATTTCTGAGTAAGTGTTCAACCCCAGTTTGAGTCTTACTGTTTCTAGCTCTATTTTCGTTTCAAAGCTGTATTTTCGTAATCTAGCCCCCAGATATCTCTAAATATGTTACATTAAGTTCAAATCTGGAGATTGAGGGGGTATTTCTAAGATTAAGGACAATTTTTGAGGCACCAAACGCAAACGTGTGCTTCTTATCGTTATCTCGATAAAAAACAAAGTTGTTTCCGATTACCAAATTTTGGGCTAATAGTTTGAAATTGCTTTTTAAAATATTTAAATGAACAGCATGATTCATTATTTAATCAAAAAATTCCAAATTTCCAAGTCCTGATGCTGTAATGCACCCTCACATTAAAACACTTTCACCGTCCTGATTAACTGATCCAACTAAGTTCTTCAGATTAAATTCCTCATTTTTTGTTTCATTTACAATTATACAACAATTTAACCGAAAATGTTAAATTTTTTTTCATCTATAAGTAAGACGTTGTTCCAAAACGTTTTGAGCTTATTTATCATTGATTTTGCGACGGAAAGCGTAAGCTTACTGTTATTCGCACGAACAAGAAAATTTCTGCAGGAAGAGGTCCCATTTAATCCAGTTAATCAGAGAACTTGGCGAACAATTTTAGGTGAAAATTAAACGTAAAATGTTTCATTCAATTCTGCAGAAATTTTTTCAGCACTCAAATGTGTATTTTTCATAATTTTTTTAACTGTAAACCTCCGATCACGCATTGTTAACTTTGCCAGTTGACCTTTTCTTACCGTGTTTTCGATCCTATTCTTGTCTTTAAAGCATTTTATCAAGCACTTCACTATAGAATGGTGTAAATTACCTAATTTAGAGACATTTCAAACCAATTTACCGCTACTGTGAGTAAACAATTCAAATTTCGAATGGTGTTTGTGGTGTTTTTCAAATACCAGTCATTTTAAAGTAATAAGCACAATATTAAGGAATAAATAAACAAAAAATTAAAGCCAAATGACTTTTAAGGGTCAACACAATGCAAAAATAATAAAAAAATGACATATGATAGTTTTAATCATGAATTTATTCGAAAAAATTTGAGTGTACGACGACTTTTGTGGCGTATTATTTCTCCGTCTCTTCATTTTTTGACAAATTTCAAAAATAAAATCTGGCAATATTTTGAAAAAAACTACTGAGTTTTATTTAGAATGGCATAAGAATGGTGTGAAAAAAAAATTGGACTTCATATTCAAATTCAGTTTTGCGTTATTTTGGTTTTACTACAAAATTTCAAGGTGTACGAACACTTTTGGGAGCCACTGTATAAAAAAATCATTCTTACGAAAAACTACTTATGCTGCCATTTAAAATTGAATAAATTTTCTTGTGAGCAGTATGAAAATTAAAAGGAGAGTGACTTACTTTTGTAGATGTTATTTTAAAGAATAATTTGCTTACAAATGCATTGCAAAACAGTTCAATTAAAAATACCAAAGTATGTCCCCTATTTATCTTTAATACTGGGTGACAAGAAATAACTTAGGCACACATGATGCACCATAGCTTTAATGCTGATGAAAATATTACGACCAAACTTCAAAATAAATATGAATGCATTATTTCGTCTAACATATTTACAAATTTTCAAAGTGGCTACCTTTAGGATTAATAAAGAGCTTTAAACGTGTCACAAAATTTTCGACTCTGGACCGCAACTTACTTGCTGATATTTTATCCTATGCCTTGCATAAGGATTTCTTTTGGGATGAAAACGTTTTATGAGGTTTAGCACACATCCTTGCCTCCAAGATGAACCAAACAGAATAATCCATTTGGTTGAAATCTGGGGAATACAGTGGCCATTCTTGAGCTCCAATGAAGTCAAGAAAATGTGTCTTGCACAAACTTTGAGTGCCTTTAGCTCTGTGTGCAAGTATGGAATCCTGTTGGAAGGTCCATCTTCTGTTTCCCAAGAACTTTTGTGACCAGGATAAGACAGCATTTTCCAAAATGCGTTTGCGTTATGTTTCTTAACTAATTTTATCCTCTGATTAACAAAAACAAGTGATATTTTCCCACTAGCACATATCTCCCCCCAAACCCAATTAGATTGGGGTCGTTGACGCAGTTCAGCAGTGCTAAACTTCCTAAAACTTTGGCATACCTAAAGAAATCCTTATGCATCGGATGGGATAAAATATCAGTAAGTGATTTGCGTCCCAGATCCGAAAATTTTGTGACACGTTTAAAGCTCTGTATCCTAAAGATAGCCACTTTGAAAATTTGTAAATACACAGGTTTTAGACGAAATAATGTATTTATATTTATTTTGAAGTTTGATCGTACTATTTTAATAAGCATTAAAGTTAGGGTGTAATATGTGCGTCTAAATCATTTCTTGTCACCCTCTAGTGCTGTACTTATGAGACTTATTCTTGTTTTAGCACTGCATTTGAAGTCACCATCGGGTATCATTAGATTTATTGAATAAATTTAATCTTACTTGCTTTCACAATTAAAGTCAATAGAACAACAATGTCACAGAGATAATACAGATTTAATTATTCTAAACAATTCATTCATAGTAAAAATTACGCATGTTACCGGATCATTTTGAATAAATGATAAGAGAGAAAATTATGAAATTAAATATAGATTGAGTATATTTTGAGGAAATAACTTTGCAGATTTTTTTCTACACCTTCTGTTACAGAAAATTGAAACAAAAGAAACAGAATGTGTTATCTATATATCTATAACTAATGCTGTATTGATGCGCTGAACATCACAAGATTGAAATCGTGTTGTCATAGCACAATATACGATATGATTTTTTTATCTTTATCTTTACTAATAATAAAACTGGAAGTCTGGATCTCTGGATGTCTGGATGTCTCGATGTCTGTGACGAGCATAGCTCCTAAACCGTTCAGCCGATTTTCATGAAAGTTGGCACAAAATTCGTTTGTCTCATGGGGGTGTGCACCTTAAAGCGATTTTTCAAAAACTCGATATTGTTCTTTTTCTATTCCAATATTAAGAACAATTTTCCGAGCAAATTATCATAACGTGAACGAGCAAATTACCATAACGAGGGCGAGCAAATTAACACACCATATTAGCGAGAAACTCATCATCCATTATTAAAATATACAGGCGAACCAAAAGATCTTTTAATTTTCTACTACTCGCAAAGTCTTGCGGATATCGCTAGTAACGAATAAAAAAACATATGGTGGCCACTTTTGGCGACTGAGACTTGATTTTTAGGCATTTATTTTTAATGAAATGATCGCCTCTTGTCGACTCGTAACAGCTAATCTTGGGCTTTATGTAATGGTAATTATGTGTATAAAAATTTAAGAAAAAATATCTTTTCTTGTTTTTACACTGTATTTAAAGTCACCATTGTCAGTCATTAGATTCATCAAATAAAATAAAGCACACTAACTTTCTTGGTTAAAATTAATAGAGCAATAATGTTACACATACACCTTTTTGCTTTATATTTGCAATCATGTCATAAGACAATAACTTTGTTGAGAAAGCTATTAAACCTTTTTTCGTCTCTTGAAACATTCCGTACGTGAAAACATTACTGTAAGACGTGTTATTAGGCGAATTAAACACGCTGAGATGCACATGAATGGCTTAAAAAGAAATACCGCACTTCCTCCGCTCTGAAAACAAAATGGGCAAAACAAAGCCAGATAACATCCTTTTGTGATGTACGATAGCAATACCATGCACTTAACGCTCAGCGGAGATTGTTTCCTGACCTTATGACATGAATTTAATAGAAGAAGAGTTAGTTTGGGGAGAAAATAAAAGAAAGTCACTAAGAAAATGAGTCTGTCCGTCCCAGATTTCTTGCTGCCGAAAGAAGAAGTTATCTCTCAAGATTTCTCTGTAAAAGATTAATCCCAGGGGAAGCGGATGTGTGTGAAAGAAAATACCGCGAAATAAAAAGAATGTGATTTGTTCTAGGGATTAGTTTGGCTCTAGGCAGACAGTGGTTTTCGGTTAAATAAAGGAGAGATTTTAGTTGCTAGTTTTCGCTTGATAGTCAGTTTGATAGTAACTGTATTATAGCAGTACATTGTTTATTTTTTTTATCTTGGTTTAGATGTTAAATTTAATGACCATGCTTGTGGGTAAACCTTTTTTTTTTTTTTCACTAAAAACTTGACAGCAGCTTCATAATTTCCAAAACTCTTTTCAATAAAATGGTTTAAACATTCAGAATGCCTTTCAAAGATTTCGTGATATTTATTAGCATTTACTATGAAAAATGTAATATTTAATTACACTTTAGATCTCACTAATGTATCCTCTTTGCAGTTAACAGTTGTGGCAAAAAAATAAACCAGCAGATAGTTATTTTTAATTACCACTTTTCAAGTGATTTTTTTTCAGCTGTTGTTTTAAAAGTTATCAATAGTTTTATGTATGTTTTTGGAACTCCCATTTTTTTGAAATTCCCATTTTTTTAATTTAACCTTTAATTTTTAAAAATCTTTTTTTTTGTGTTATTGCATGAATTTGGACACTATATCATCATATTTAATACCCATACTTGTAACATTTTTTATCAATGTAACAATATTAGTGCCTCAATGTTAGTGTTGAATTGAGACAATCTTAGTATGATAGCATTCGAAAATGAAGATTTGAGAGAATACTAACAAAGTTCTTGACACATTCAAACTAGATATTTAAAGCATTTAGATTTTAGTTTTACAGGGGTAGGGGTTCGTAATACTTATTATAAATTTCACAATAAGTAGCTATACTTTATATCTCGTACCGAAAAGCTCTTTATTTAGAATATTTTGCGATGGCGATACTAAAAAGAAGTTAACTAACCTTTCATGTGTTTATAAATTTGAAAGGCTATTTGCATAAGCCATTTTAAAGTTTATTCTCATTTTTTCATTTCTGATAGCTTAAAGAACTACAATTTATTTGCACATTCAATACAGACTTCTTAAAGTTTTATGTAACTACTGTTTAGCAAAAAGATTGACAGCGATAAAAAAAAAAAAAATAAAAAAAAAAATATCTCCTAAGTGTTTGTACTCGCAATTTTTACTTTTTAAGTGGGAGGGATGTCTATTAAAATGTATTTAAAATAGAGAAATGATTAATCAACGCAAAAACAGGAAAATAGCAACACTTTTTAACTAATACCTCAAGCTTTATCAGTAAACACTAATTAAGCCACTTGAAAATGCACAGAAGTGACAAAATCATGGGATGCCTCCTAAAATCGTGGCAAACCTGTTTTTTCGCGGCAAGTTGAAAGAACTTGACGTGACTAGTGGGCTACGGAGCCCTATATTTAGGAGTTCCCTTGCTTACCGCTTAATTTCTAAAAATTCTTAGCATTAAAGTGCAGACGCTGAGCTCCATTGAGCTCCCATGACAACTAGGCCCTGCTAATCACAGATGATCTAATTAAAAATCTGATCGTCAAGTCCATAAAATGTACAAACGAGTTTCTAGCACTACACACGGAGGAGCCTAAAGTCATCGACGAGACAAAAATTTGCATTAATCGCGAGATTAATGCAAAGTATTTTATAATTGCTATTAATTTAATTTTTGAACGAGTAAATTTGTATGCTTCGGACACGTTGAACTCTAACGACCGGTCAATTTTCTTTTTCGGATTGTGCGGGATTGCTAGCTGCACAATTGAAAATCCTTGATCTATTTCAATCGGTTAAAGTAATGCGCATGTGCATTTTTGGGTTTACTACGCTTTAAGTTGTAATTTCAGCTGCATTTTACAAGACATGTTTTTTTATTGAATCTTTGATGCTCTACAGTTTTACAGATCACTCTTTTTCCATATATCGAACCGTTTTCAAGAAAGAAAATCTAACTCCACGGATATTCATCAGATGGCGCCACAAGAAGTTTTATTCAGTAGCGTAAGAATTCTTTACTATACCAAAACACCAGTTTTATGAATATAGTAGCAACCGTTCTTAAGAGGGGAGGAGGGGCAAGGTGCACATTGTATAAAATAGGCCTTCTCAACATTATTTTTAAAGAATATTTCAAAACCATTAGCTTTTTGATATCCTAGAGGAAAAAGAAAGGTGATTTGCTTTTAAAGAAAAAAACTTTCATTTATATTTCTCCAATTTGTTTTGCTTCATTAATATGAAAATAAAAAAGACTTGCCATTTATTCTTGGAAGTAAGAAAATAGGATTTTTACTATTAAAGCAAACATCATAAACCACAGTCATTACATTTCCCATTTGCTTCAGAGCTAGATTAATAATTTTGTCTTATCGAGTTACCAACACGGTTATGGCGATGCTTAACAGAACTACCAGCACTGAGAAAACGAAATAAAGCACTTTTCTGGGGAAAGTAAAATTAGATTTTATTTTTATACCCTGTATCAATTCTTAACATCTTCTAGGGGCATTGTAAAGGAGAAACAGAGCTCAATCAAGAACTAATTTTCTTTTGCATTTTTACTTTTCGATATTCGATTAAACTAAACAAGGTTTTTTCCCTCTCTCTTTCTAAAGAGAATAAATGAAATCTAAGCAAATTAAAGCTGTATTGAAAACGAGAAGAAAGAATGAAACTTTCCAAACCAGATGAAGTTTAAAAAATACCATTAAATATTGCTGAAGTCTATTATTATAAGAAACAAATGTCTAATTTATTACTTTGAAAACGTGCAATGTTTACACTTTTGTTGTTACGAATTAGGAAAAAAGTGGAATTTTCTTGATGAGAAAAAGAGGAAAAGCTGCAAAAAATAAATGTGCAAAATTTCATTACGAAAATAGTTCTTCATAAGCTTCATTACTAGTAAATCATCAAAAAGCAGAAACATTTAACTCAAAATCAATTTGAAACAACACGCAAATAAAGTACAGCCGAAAGCATTCATGAGGCCTGAAAGTATTATGCAGGCAAAAACTTATATTTCTATTTTAACCGAAAATCGTTCTAGTTTATTGGAACTAAAGCTTAAAATTTTACAAAACCACACGAGTTTTACCAATTATGCCCTACACTGCTGGAAGAAAGCACAAAATGATAGTAATCATTTTTAACTTCTGAAGTGGCTCTTTGCTGATGCCTAGATTCGCCAAGAATAGAGCAAATTTACTAGCTAGAGAGAATGGTACTTAAATTTTACCATGTTGTGTTGCAGCGTACGAAAATTAGCATCAACATATAGTGAAACTAAACACCAACCTTTGTCGTCTGAAAATTGGAAGTTTATTGTGTAACATTCCTGAAATTGTTAAAGTGTAGTTGCTTGTGCTTGTACTTCAGATCAAATCTCTAGATTAGGGGTTCTCAAATTTTTCCAATTCACCGCACACTTTGAAGAATTTGAATTTTCTCATGGCTCTCTAAATCTTCTCTATTACATAATCATGTAACGAACGTCACGAACTCTGGAAAATGTCGATAATAGCCAGTGAATATCAACATTTACATACTCTAGACATCGCGGAAACACTGGATAATTTCCAGTGAATCACCGGTTAAAGTACAGATTTTCCAATATCGGTATTTTAGGGTAAATTCTATTGATAAAATCGATACTTCGTGGCACCCTTTTCCGCTTCTTTCGGCACACCAGGGTGCCGCGGCACCCACTTTGAGAACCCCTGCTCTAGATGTACTAAGAAAAATGAATGTATTATCTTACATTTATTCGGATGTACTTCTTTTTAGTGCAGTAGCCGAAACCCAAACGCTAGACTTAAGATTATTTGTTTTTTTTTTAATTTCTGCATTTAATGAAACTCGTGCCTAGCCAAGTTTGTTAAGTAAAGGAGGCTCTTCAGAGATTATATTGCCATTTATCACTCATCACACAATACAAATAAATTTGTAGCACTAACCAAATAAATTGACCTACCATTTGTAATTAATATATGTTATATTTTACTAATATATGAATGCTTCTCTGACAATTCTATTTATTTTGTCGAAAGTCTTCGTAGATAACGGCTATAATAACTTATATGAAGCTTTCGAATAAATCAGAACCAGATTGACGTTATGCTTTTATCAACTGTTCCAACACATTCCACATAAATGCGTGGTACCTTTAGAATAGATTATGTACTATTTCTTAAAACCCCCACGTATTATACATTTTTATACATACCCCTTTTAGTTTCACCGACTTTCTACGAAGACTAGAAGCCACTGATTCTTTTGATTTATACCAGCTGTGTGGGCTGACTAAAATCTGGTTGGACCTAAAGCACTATAATGCAATAATTTAGCCACATCATAATGTGAATAAAGTAGTGGTACAAACAGAAGAAGCAGAGATATCCTACTTTCTTATAAACCTATTTCTTATACGTTTCCAAAGTCAAACCTTTGTAGTACGTCACCGCCTGTAAGCAAAGGCTAAGGCAGAACAACATACAGAATACCAATAGCCTGGTCATGATATCTACAGACAGTAGTTTCGTCCTTGTTACGTATTCATCAGTCTGGAAGAGTCAATAACCGAGCTGAAGGGAGATGCATCTCACTGAAGCTGAGAGTAGCAACAAACTGGTAGCTAAAATAAATTATGCACACCAGTAGGGGATCGCAAACAAAGGTGCGGTTCAATTCGAAATTGAAAGTAAAGGCTTAGGTACTTAGCAATAGTTATTGCATGTAATTCCGGGCTGAGGCAGAACCACATTCAATGCACCGACAATCTCCGGATGTCATAATCGGGTTGCCGGTTTGTTTTAGTACAGCGGTAAGCGCACGGCTTTGCTCGTGGAAGAAAATTAAAAGGTCATTTGGTCAGCTCGTATATTTACAAATAATGGATGATAAATTTCTCGCCAATTTGCTATGTTCATTTGCTCGCCCATGTTACGGTTCCACGTTATAATAATAGGTTCATCTACGTTATGGTACTTTGTCCGTCCACGTTGTGATAATTTGATCGGTAAAATGTAATTAAAGTCGGAATAGAAAATGAACAAAAACGAATTTTCGAATAATTGCTTTGAGGTGCACACCCTCATGCTACAAACTAATTTTGTGCTAAATTTCATAAAAATCGACCAAACTGTCTAGGCGCAATGCGCGTCACAAACATCCAGACTTCTAGACATCCAGACAGAGGTCCAGACTTTCAGCTTTATTATTAGTAAAGAAAGAAAAGTCATCTGACTTTGTAGGAAAGCGTTAACTGACTGATTCTTTTAGACGTGTACCAATCGTGTGGCTAAGTTATATGTAGAAGGGTATTTTGGGCTGATTTTAAAAAATAAAATGCAATTTAAAAAAAACATGCAAATTTATTTAAAAGACGATGAAAAGCATGCATTTCTTTTTGCATGGTTAAAAAAACATTTTAAAGAAAAATCGAGTTTCAAATGATACCTATGCACAAATGTGCTGGAGAAATACATGAAACACAATGTTCAGTCGCAAGATCTTCGAAAAGCAATGTTTGCTTCAAAAATTGATCTCTGGAGATACGAGCTTAGAACACCGAACGTCAGCTGAAAAACATTCGAAATCCGGAGATTTGTTCACATTCTTCAGCTTGTTCTGCATTCGTCGTTTTCTTTTTTATTGTTATTCCCTTGTTGAAATACCTTTCTCCGTAGTTTTTTTCTCTTCTTTTTTCAGTACGATGGAAATGCTTTTCTTTAAATTGACAAGAGAAAAGTCAGTATTATATGTAACGTATTATGTAGATAAGAACATGGACGAAACACTTAAAATAATATTACGAACAAAAGTAATTTATAGAAGATCAAGAAGCAAGCAGCCATTTTTTAAAAAGCTTCGCGACATATGACTTTTTTTTTTTTTAATTTTGCTTGACTAATGAATGAGAAATTACGGCCTAATTTTGAGCTAGACTTTTCTAGACAAGGAACAAGTTAATGAGATAATACTGCCCTGAAATATTATTTTTCATTAAAAATATCATGTAATGAAACGATCTAAGCTTAAATACATAATATTTCCTATGACTAATGAAAAATCATACTCCATACTTTGCATGAAATTTGATTTTAAGAATCATTTGTGACCTTACACAGCCCTTGACAAAATCAGGTTTATCATAGGATCGGGCTGTTGATCACAGTACGGAAACTTATTCGGTTTGACTGCTTATGTAAATTGGCGTCTATTATTGGTTTTTAACCGACGGTGACAATGTTTAGACTGTTGTCGCAACTTCCTGCTCTTGTCAGTGGTTCAAAGCAATTTAACTTACCCACTTGGTTTTCCAATCGGTTACTAGTTGGGTTCCACTTATTCCAGCATTAAAAAACTTTTTACAGAAGACGATGATTTGTTGCCAGCATTATAAGATGCAATAAAATGGAATTGGTGTGACCAATGATGCAACACATTAGCAAATGTAAACCACTGTGCCTTTACAGATAGAACAATGATTCAGTTGTTTTATGATTTAAAATACAACACACATTTTATGGAAACTACTGGAATACAAACATCCTTATTTTGGCCATGTTATCTATTACATAGAAACCCCCACCTCTCCAGACTACATCATTGACATTTTTAGAAGGAATTAAAGAGTTCCATTTCTTAAGTTCTTTCTTTTCTTCGAGAGCTTTGAAAAGCGAAATGTTTCCTTCGCCTGATCCTCATCCACTTTTGCACCCAGGTATGAAACAATTCTATTAAATTTAAACTTTCATAAGTCCATTAATTTCTTTTAAAGCTCTTTTGAATTATAACTGTAGGTAAATCCCACATCTACTAATCTAAATTCCATAAAAAGTCACGTGCTCTATGGCCACATTGCCCTTCAGCGGAATTCCACAGCTTTGACTACAAGAATCGAATTGGAAACCACAAGCGAATGGCACGCTACTAACGCTAGGCACTGTAGCATGGCCCCACTAGATGGCGCTGATGCTAAAGCGTCAACGCCATCTACTGAGGCCATGAATAGAGAAATTACATAAAATTTACATTTTTTGCCCATAACTTATTTTTTAAAGACCAAATATGGTCAATCAAGGGCGTGGGACCTAAGTTAGTGCAAACCTTTACCATTAAAAAAATAATCATCAAAATCGGTTCACTATGGTGAGACGCCATGAGTGGACAAAAAAACAACAAAAACAAAAAAAAAAAAAAAAAAAAACATACGGTGTAACGTTATAACCACCTTCTTTTTGAAGTCGGTTAAAAATTACATCGAATCGTTTTTCACTATCACTGTACCCTTATATAGCTCAGCTGCAGTATTGTTCCGACACTAAAAATACGTTTAGGTTACTGTAATTTATGATGCGGAAGTTGTACGTTTAACCCAAATTGGAAACGAACATTTGGGGTATTTATAGCTACGTTCTTGCTATCAAAACTTTAAATTATTATTTAAGTGAATATATTTTTCGAACTCTACAAATTTGATCTGGATCAATTGGAGACCTGGAAAAACGTGAGCTGGATAATAGTGGTTCTTCTGTACAATCGGCAGAACTGGAAAGGGTCACAGTCAGTGATGACGTTGTGCAAAGGTGCATGGGTGGTTTGTTTTAAGTCAGCATTAATGTAATTTTGGATTAAGCATCTCAGCTTAATTTTTTTATGGACAATTTTGCACTTAATGACTTTTAAAATGCATTTAGTGAGTTTTTCCTCTAAACAGACGAAATGATGTTTTATTGTTCGATCTTAATTTGCTTTATTCATATATATTGCGTTTCTATTTCCTCAAATTTTTGTAACCCTGCATGTAGCATCCGTTAAACAAAAGTATGTGTGTGTGTGTTATTGTTCAATATAAAAACGAAATTTTTATTTTTTAAATTGGATAAACCTGTTTGGTTTACTACTTAAAAAAATGAAAATCCTTCTTTTCATTTTCGCTTCTTCAAAATAACTATTACTATAACTGCTTTCTCTTGTTACTGTTTTTCAATTTGAATAAAAAATCTTGTTTTCACCAGTGAAACAGAGAAGAATTCTGAACATTTCAATGGGATAGAAACAATTAAAGTTTTTTTTTCATTCGAATCAAATTCAAATTAGTTCATTAACCACATTAAATAAAAAATCAAAGCCTCTTTATTCCTTTTAAATTGTCAGTTTTTTTAAAGTAACTTTTTTCCTCCTCTTTTCAGTTAATCCCTTTTCGTGTTTATGTTTTCTCAACCAACTCAATCTTTTTTCTTACAAAAGATATTGTGAAAATGCCGTTTTTTATGCTAGATATAATTAGGTTTAAGCAAAAAAAAAAAGTTTCATGTTTGTTACTTACTTTAAAGGGCCTTCCTAAAATTGAATTTTAGAATTATAAAGCTCGAATGTTGCACGAGAGGAAATAAATACTAATTAGGATTTATATATAAAACTAATTCCAATGTATATGAGAAAGGTTAAATGCCCTACTAATTATAGCACGGTAATATAAAAATGAATTATGAAGCAAATATATTTTTTAAATGTTTGTACTTTATTATTGATTGCTTGCATATCTTTTATTACTCCGAATTCTAAGAGATATATCGCAACTAAATGTAATATTGTTTGTATGTTTTACAAACAATGTGCATATGTTTTGCAGCAAATTACCGCCCTAAGCCAAGGCTAAGGCAGAAATACGTAAAATACACAATCGGCTCAGTTATTCTACATGCTATAATATAAAAATGAACTATGAAGCAAATATTTTTTTAAGTGTTCGTACTTAATTATTGAGTGCTAAAGGGGTGTGTGCTAATTCTACATTAGCTTCCAGTTCGTTTGGCTTTCTTGGCTTCTTTAAGAGGTTTTCCGCCCCCAGCTCAGTTACTTCCTACTCCGGGCTGATGAGTGCTAAAAAGCACGAAACTGCAGTCCTCGGATGAATGACTGAGTTGGTTGTCTATTTTGTGAATGTATATATGTTTTATAAGCAACCCCTTTGTTTATTTTTAAAATATTATTTGAGCTAAAGCAAACTCCATACAACGATGAAAAAACACTAACTTTGAAAATATTTGCTAACGCATGTTTTGTGGATTGATGGCACTACTTTTTCAAAGCCAAAATATCTAAGTTAAACCCTGCTAGTTTAAGATAAATCCCGAAAATGTATTATCCTTGCTGTACTTACCTTTTTTTAGTTACATTTTGCAATATAATTTTAAAAAGACTTGTTGCTTTCTTAGTCAAGACCTCAATGAATGATTTGTTTTTTCGACATCGCTAACACAAATTTACTGAAAATCTAACTCTATTGGGCTCAAATTTGCAATGAATATTTCAAACGCCTTTGTAAGTTACTACAGGCTGTATGAAAAGATACTAAGGAAATCATGCCCCAACTCCCTAACAGCGGTACGGTTTTTTTTCTTTTCTTTCTTTTTTTGAGCAATCACGATTGCTTATTGTTCTCACTTGACTG
The DNA here is from genome assembly GCF_026930045.1 of Uloborus diversus. Taxonomy (NCBI): domain Eukaryota; kingdom Metazoa; phylum Arthropoda; class Arachnida; order Araneae; family Uloboridae; genus Uloborus; species Uloborus diversus. The sequence continues at coordinate 10,247,694 of NW_026557765.1, forward strand.
TTTTGATGTGCTATCATTGTATTTTCCAGCCAGCACCCTCTGCCAGCATCACCGTCGATCGGCTCCTCACGATGCTGCTCCTATAGCGAAAACCGTCTCCAGGTTGCATCCATATGCTACACACACGCGCACACATACACAACTACACACACACACGCGCGCATACACACAAATACATACACCTACACACATACACAAACACATACACACACAAACACATACATACACACGCATAAATACACCCACGCATACATACAGACACGCATACATACAGACACCTACACATACATACATACAGACACCTACACATACACACACACCTACACACAACTACCCACACACTCATGCCTACACATACATACACATTCCCCACCACACACAAACACTCACACACACAACTACCCACACACTCATACCTGCACACAGACACAAACACACATGCCTACAAACACATACACATACCCCCTACACACAAACACACATACCCCCCCCACACACACACACACTCGTGATTGCGAAAAACATAATTTGAATTCAAGAGGTCAAAATTCAATTTTTTTTTCTTTTTTTGAAAAATGGGACGAAGAGTGATATACTGATCGAAGTACTCACCACGTGCAAAACGGATAAGTTCAGTGAGTTAACAGTTTGCACGAACAATTAATTACAAACTTATTAAAAAATACAATCTTTGGCAAGAAAGAACATTATCAGAGTAATTGCAGAGTCGGAAAAAGGAGCACATAGCATTCGTTTAACAAGAACCAATTTAATATCTTGAAAGCACTAAACAAGTACGAGTATTGTAAAGAACTAAAAACAAGTAAAAGACATTCAAAGGTAAAACTACAGCATGACGAGTAAGAGAAAAATGACTAGCTGCCGACTGCCGCGTGCAGGCTTTTTAAAACGTCAACACTGGCGAGTCGAATTTAGTTGTACTCTGCTGGCGCTGCATAATAATAATGTAAAATGCAACTTTCACAGTTAGAAAAGACGAAAAGTGTTGTCAGTAGAGGCTGTGATTAAAAGTATAAGAAACTTCCGAGCTTGGCGTTTTTCTTGCCAACAAAGTCATAATAAACTACTTATCTTAATATATAAAAAATCTTCTGTGCGGACGTTTGTCACCATAAGGCTTTTAAACGGCTGGACCCATTTTGATCAATTTTTTTTGTGTGTAATTAAGTTGTGGCAAGCATGGTTTCGAAGCGCGATGGATCGAATCGAAAACGTTTTTGTTAATTAATTAATTTAAACATTGGATGGTCATATCTCCCAAATGATTAATATTTATTTTAGCCTATTGTTGAGCGAGAACTGAAACAAATATTTAACCAGTTGCCAAAGAACGATAAGAAAGCCAGCTTTGCTTTTCGTAATGAAATTTCCTACTGTGATATGTTTATTGAGAATAGATAAAACGTAGAGAGAGAGAGAGAGAGTGTGTGTGAAGCCTTCATTTCTTGAAAGCAACGATTTTAGGTCCAGTGATATATTTTAAAGTAAAGTACTGGAAGGTTCACGCAAAACGTGTGTCATGGTAGTTGAAACATGACCGGATCGGTGCTTTAGGTTTTCCTAACCAAATGATCAGAAAGTACCGCACATACCAATATTTGTTTCTCGGCTCAAATCCTTCAGAGTTTTGGCACTAATGTCAAGAATAATTTAAGAATTATCAAACTAATCAGTACAGTATTAAAGGAAAAGATGATGGAATTTAAAGCCGAAACAAATTTTATTTTCGTCCAGATAAATTACAACAGGGTAGTTCTGTACCCAAAAGATCAGTGCAGTGGAAGATCTTTATCTTTGATGGAAAGAACTAATGAGGCAATATATGAAGTTTTAAAAGTTTTCATTCAAAAGATCGGACTACTAATCCGTCGGAGTTGGCTTCGTTCACTGATCGGCTGGATTACAGTAACGATGTGGCTTGGCGACTTTGGGTATAAACAATAGAGTTGCGTGATCATTTGTTTACATTTTTAAGATACTGTTAATGTAATTTATTGTATTTTTTGTTTATTTGGCGAAATATTTCAAATTGCAAAGAATTGCTTTTCTTTTTAAAGAGTTTTTAGTAATTTTAGTTGAAGAATGTGTTTATTTTACATCGGGAGGGAGGAGGAATTTTCGCCTTTATTCAGAAAACTGTTTTATCGTGGTTACAGTGAGACGCCACATACCTTTATCATTTTTTTAAAAACCATATCTTTTCGATTATTTTATTCTTTTTCATATGGGGGATGTTGCAGCAGGATTTCCCGTTTGTTCTAGATGGGTAGTCAGTTTTTTACTTAATATCTGAAAACGCTTTTTATCCTTAGATTATGGCTGAAGGAACAAACCATCAAGTACGGGAGACAAAATAGTCAATGAAAGAACTGCTCAGTGGGCATTAGATAAATGAATTTGTAATAAATATACGCACTCTGACACCAAGCTGCTTAAAACATTTTCCTTTTACTTATTTTTTTTCAACAAAACAGTTCAAACACTTGATAGTTTATTCAAATTTTTTAACTTTTCAATTTACAAAGTTTGAACAGAACAATGTCTGTCGGGTCCTCTAGTTTACTTTAATTTGCGAGAAGCACTACTAATTACTTGGTTAAGACGAAGACTTCTTGTCTCGTGTCACGTGATGTAGTTTAAAAACGCTTTCATGATAGCAGCATAAATGCGAACAAATACGTCCTCTAGTCACCTCAACTCTAAAAATTAATCCGAAATTCTTCTTTGCATAACGTTCCATAACTTGAGTTAAAATATTTCCTCTTTTTTACTTCCTTTTACAAAAATGGAAGTATTGTATTCGCCAAAAAAATTTCACTCAAAAATCGGCCTTAATTTCCATTTTGCTCACCCCTAAATGAATGTTGAGTTTTTTTCGACCCGACCACACGTATATTTGTACCTAAGAACGTATAGACACCCGAAATATCCATTTTGACGTTTCCCCGAGTTAATTACAACAAATTTTCTCGCAACGTCTGTATGCACGTATGTATGTGAGTATGTGTATATGTATGTCGCATAACTCAAGAACGGTATGCCCTAGAAAGTCGAAATTTGGTACGTAGACAGCTAGTGGGGTCTAGTTGTGCACCTCCCCTTTTGGTTGCATTCGGGTGTTTCTAAAGGGGTATTTTGCCCCTTTTTGGGGGGAAATCATTGTTAATTTCGATGCAAACTCAAGTGGTGTTATAATTTGGCGGACACTTGGCCAAATCTTGGATATCACCTGTTTTTTGGTCGCCAAGTTTTGTCGCCAACTTGGCGATAAATTTGGCGTTTTTTCAAAAATCTGGTTTCAATGTGGCCATTGTTGGTGATATTTAGAGAGTTAACTCTTGAATCACATTAAAATTGCAATAATGGGGAAATAACATTAAATTGGTGTAAAAGGAAGTCATGTGATGCACACATCAGCTCGTTTTTAACACTCAGTTAGTAATTTATCACAAGATTTTTTTGTAACATTCAGTAAATAGGCCATTTCACGGAAAATGGATAATTTTGCCACGCACATGACGCTTTACACATTACATCAAAAATGATAACTTAAAAAAGGTAATGAGAAAAATTTTCTTGCTTAGGAAATCACAAACGCATGTGTGACTTCTTAAGCAAAACATTTCGTCCCTTACCTTTTAAAACTTTTTATTTTTTTTATGAACTATAGAAACCGTCACGTGCGGAAAAACATGAATGTTTTCAGTGGAATTGCCAAATACATCTTCTTTTAACGCTTTAAATTATTTCTCCAAAAATGAGATATGTTTCCTTTATGTTGGAACCTCAGCTTTCCAAACCTACAATTTGTTTCGTCATTGCTATATTAATCGAGCAAAAACATTAAGTAATGCATACAGCAAACTACAGAAGTTAATTTTGGATGCTCCGCACATGTTGCATGCAAATCAAATAAGTTTAAATAACTAAGTTATTTAATAAAATTAATGCTACGTCAGAGGAGTATCTTTGGACCAAATGTAAACATTAAAAATATGCTTACTCCTGTTTAGTTAAAATATTAAGAACTGAAACAAAATGTTGGCGAAATTATGGAGTCAAGTTGTCCCGCATGTGACGGTGGAAAGGTCCCAATACTCTATCATAGGATTTTTTTTAAACATTAAACGCTTTCCACAAAACTTTGAGTGGCTATATTTTATATGCTTTAAGTATAATTTCCCATATTTTTAAAAATACAAACTATGCATCAGTCTAAACCAGAAAGCATTTAAAAGGATTGAGAAAACCAGTTACACAGATGCTCCCGTAAATCTGTATTTTTTAAATTAAAATATCAAGCAAGTAGGTTAAGTGTTAAATACATGTATTTATGAGTTTAGCTTTAAATATTTTTCTAATGAAATTTTAAACTGTTTGTGAAAGCTAAATGGATACTTTTCAAACATGTAATATTACTAACTTCAAACATGCAATTATAAATTAAACGTAAAATGTTTTTAATAAAAATAAACAAAAACCCATTCAGAAAAGCGAACATAATCGTACAACCAATTGCATGTTCTCGTCATGTTTTCTTATCCTAGAATTTTCCCTCATGTCGGACACTCGTATGAATATTTCATTTCATTTATTTTTATTCATAACATCGTGGAAACACGTAATGAATAAATATAAATAAAGGCGTATTAGGACCCGTTATCACAATATATTATCATAATTATAGTACCAACAATTGCTTGTTCTCTTCATGTTTTCCTACCCTATAATTTTTACTAATATGTGTACTCTTCAAACATTCAATCATAAATTAAAAATAAATTTATAAAATTTTAAAAATACAAATAAATTAAAGCCTATTAAGAAAAGCAAACATATGATTCGTAGGAAAACAAAAGATTCATAATAATAAACGATAATATCCTACTCGAACACCCAATAGTTGCTCGTCCTCTTCATGTTTTCCTACCCAATAATTTTCTCTCGTATGGGCACTCTTGAAACATGCAATCATAAATTAAACCTAAGTGGTAACACGTTATTACTAAATAAACATAAAAACCTGCGTAGAAAAGCAATCATATGATTTGTCGGAAAACAAAAATCTAGTAAAAATAAAAGAGATCATCAAAATCGTTTAACCTATAACTAATTGTTCTCTCTATGTTTTCCGACCCTATAATTTTTCCTAATACGGTAATCAATATAAAAGAAAATATAGGATGGTAACAAGTTACGAATAAATGAAAATATAAATAATAAAAAGCCTGTTTTACTTGTATAAAAGGAAAGCAAATATGTGATTCGTCGGAAAACAAGGGACTCATGATAATAAAACAGATTTTCATAATCGTACAACCGACAATTGCTTGTTCTCTCCATGTTTTCCTACCCTATAATTTCCCCTCATTTTGGGCACCCTTTCAAGCCATGAACATTTCATTACCATATGCACAGAAAATCCCCTGCCGCACCATTGGCTAAAGCCCCATCACGTGACATGCGGTCCTAGCTTACCACCAGTTGCGGCCCAGTGAGTCAGAACGTTCGCAGATGCGGACGAAGGCGGCAGCAAGTTTTCTTCTCCGTCATACACGGACGTTGGGCCGGCTTTTATGCTTTAGAGCGAGATTGGAGGGGTGGTTTGCTTTCTCATTATTCGTAACAAAGGTAAGATTTTCATATTTATTTATTTCTATTGAGGATTCCGTGTAAAATGACGCAGTGAAGTTGAGTCTGAAAAAATGTATGATGCATAAATTGTTTATTAAAATTGCTCGCTACTGAATGCGGGGAAATTTTCTGTAAATACGGGATAATGTCATAAATCCCAACTAATTCGGACCGTAGCCAGTTTAGATTTTCAAATTGCTCAAATTCTTGAAAATAAGAAAGAAAATACCGTTTAGACATATAGGATGCAATGTAACCATATAAAGTGGCTATACATTATGTATGTACTCACATTTTACTTACAGTACAGTACATAGCGATAAATTATGTAATTGCATTTTTTAAACAAAAAGCATTTCTCATTGTTCATTGAACGTAAGAGAAAAATTAAAACTACTTACAGTACTGTATTTACTCTGTGAGGAACTATTATACAGTAATTGAACTTCTGAAAAAATCACCGACTTCGCGCAAACGATAAATATGTATAATTATATTTTTTGACAAAAAATTACTCTCATTGTTCATTGAGCGTAAAGGAGAAACGGAAAACATTCACAGTACTGTATCTACACTGTGAGAAACTATTAAACAGTAATTGAGCTTCTGAAAAATATACCGACTTCGGACAAATGATGCAAAATGTAAGTGTATTTTTTTTTTTTACAAAAAATTAACTCTTGTTGTAAACTGAACGTAAAGAAAAAATGAAGAATATTTACAACAGTGTACCTACTCTGTGAGAAACTATTATACAGTAATTGGACTTCTGGAAACAATTTTTTCATACAAAGAGGGTTGGGAAATTTCTGTAGCAAAAAACTGACTAACTTATTAGGAAAAAAACTGATTTTTAAATGAGATAGCTTGAAAATTCTATTGAGTTTATTAAAACTTAATGGGAGCGTGTTCGGATTCTTTTTCACGTTCGAGTTTTTGATTTTTTTGGATTTTTCCCGTTTGAATTTTTGACGCTTCGGATTTTTCACATTCGTATTTTTTACATTCTACTATATAGTGGCTTCTGCAATCACGAAAACTAGAGAAATTCGAACGTTAATTTTCGATCATTTTAAAGCATTTTTCTATGGATTGCTATCAGCATTAAAAAGTCTTACAATTACTTGTTTGACTAAAGCCGGAATTTATGGCAATGCGTTTAAGCTATATTTGTTCATCACAACTAAGGTCAATGTTTTATTTGTTTCAATATTTAAATGCTATCCTTAAAAATATTAAAAGCACATTAATGTAAAAAAAAAACTTATCTATTAGTGAATTTAAAAAATCGCTTTTATGGCTATGTGCAAACAATATCTTAAGTAGAGTAAGCAACAATATCGAGTAGGCCGCAAAGTTTCTTCTCTGTCATATATTGATGTCGAACCGGCATTTATTGTTTTAGAGTGAGATGGAAAGGGGTGCATATTGTTTTCTTATTATTCTCAAGGAAGATAAAATTACATATTTATTTCTATTAAAGTTCAACGGCTCAATGAATTTTAATCTGAAATGTATAAATTAATTGTTGTACTTGTACGATACTGAATGCGGTTCAATTTTGTAAGTATAGTGGATTTTTCAGTATCAAGTGCAATTATGAAAAGTGACAGAAATTCGACAGATCAAGTCCTCAATTTTTTAAAATCGTTTCGCTAAAGGATCTTACTTTCAAAATGTCTTGCAATTACTTACTAGACTATTATAGCCAAAAATTATGGCAATGCGCTTGAGCTATATTTGTTCATTAACGTTAAAATAATTGTTTTATATTTTTAAGCATTTAAAACTTTGAAGATATTAAAAGCACTAAAAAGAGAAAGAAAACGACTACCTTAGGACACAAATTTCGCTTTTAACGCTATGAGCAAACAATACCAAGAGTCGAGTATTATAGTGCTGAAGATTGTAATATCTTTCAAAGTATCTCACAATTACTTGCTTGACTAAGGTCGGTGTTTATTGCTAGTTGTAATGAACAAATATAGCCGTTTGGGCTATATTTGTTCATTTCAACTAAATTTACTGTTTTAGCTGTTTGAACCTTTAAAAATTATCTTAAAGATATTAAATGTATGCAAGTGCGAAAAAAAATTATCTACCTCGGAATAAAAATGTCGCTTTTGACGGAATGTGGTGTTAGTATTGTTATGGTCTTTAGTCGGCATCAAGTATTTAAATTTTGAACATTGAACTGACAAAATCAAAAAATTATTTTCCTTTTCACTTAATCCAAATGCTTCAAAAATCCACTAAATTAACTATAAGACCTTAAAATTGAAGACCTTGAATCTCAAATGGATTCACCAATTTTAATTAATATACAAATTGCTTCTAAAAATCAAAAAATCATTCTAACTGTCACATACAGTTTTAAAAATTTGATTTTAGTAGTTTCAGCTATATATGATTGTTTCACTAGTATTCGTATTTAACATAAGAAAAAAATTCAGGCGTTGTTTCAATCTCAATTAGTTTGATAAAATAATTATAATTTCAGCATGAGGTAGCACTTTTAAATGATATAAACCATTAAGGGAGCATTTTTATTCTACTCCTATAGTGATTAGTAATGCAGCGAAGGGTATTTTTCTGAACGCGTTAAGCGTTTTGTTAATCATAATGTATCAGAGGCGTATTTAAGGGTTTGGTTTATGATTTTTTCCCTCAATTTCGATTTTAAAAATGAAATCATTACTATTGAAGAGTTGTAAAATCTCAGTGCTTTATCTGCAGCTTTTATTTTTATGGTAGTTATTGCAAACATCAATTCTTACAAAACAAAACAGCGTTTTAATTCAGATTTTAAATACCTGACGCTAACGAAAACATCCAAATACTTTGAATTTGAATGTATCAAACTTTTATTGAATAAATATTAAAGGTGTCAAAAAATATTAATTTAAGAGATACGTACGTTAAGAGTACACGCATCTATTCTTTTGAGTTATTAAAAATACATCGAATATTTGAGAGGGGTAATGTAGTGTATCCACCAGTTTTGTAGTGTATCCATCACATTTGTCATGCTAATGTCCTTAAATAATAACTTAAATAAAGTTTTGAAACAAAAGATCCTAGTGGGGTTTAGTTGTGCACCTCTCTTTTTGGTTGCATTCGAATGTTCCAAAGGGGATCTTTTACTCCTTTTTGGGGGGAAATCATTGTTAATTTCAATGAAAACTTCAGTGTGTTATAATTTGGCAAACACTCGGCGATATATCGCCAAGCTTTCGGTTGACAAGTTTTGTCGCCATTCCAATATTGGCAAAATTAATCTGCATGAACGTTTTTTATACGAATGAATATAATATCCGAATGATGTGAAGTTCAATGTTATTCATTATATAGATTTTCTGAGAAATCTGTTTGGTAAAACCCTCCCCGAAACAAAAGTATGGTTACGGCATTGTAATGTATCATCATCACATTCAGACGTTCACAACCCATCAATAAAATTTTGCAAAAAATTAGCCTTCCTTAACTTCCTACTAAAGATTTTGCATTGCTTTTAATCGTCAAATATTTTAATAAGTTTTAAATTTCAACTAAGTAACAAAGGCAAAATAATAATAATATTTATATATTCCTGGGTTACATGAGCAACACAAAACAAACGAGCAAACATCAAAATACCTTTGGGTAAACGGATTTGGGAATCATTTCCACCAAATTCTATGGTGATATTTAATTTTCCTGATACTGCGCAAATGACTGATAGTAACATGTAATATTTTAGCGTCTATACTAATATGTAAACAATAAATGGAAATAATCTACTGCTTTTATCAACCAAAGGCAAATTCAGCTTCCAGTTTCGGAAAGTATTAATATGTTTGCAAACAAATCGAAAGGGCATGGAGGGGAGGGAGTGTTATTATAAACCTAAATGTTTGGCCTCAAGTCGTCTGTAGTTTATCCGCTGTAATTTTTTTAAATTGAAGTCTTAAAACGCAGTTTCCAGCTATTTTTGATTGCGATTCACGAGACCTACTGGACTGGCGTTAGATGCAAAGTATACTGTCAACAAACTATAGGTTTCTTTAAAATGATTATAAAAGTTATGTTTATAAAGCTGTTAGCGTAATACATGAAATACACCGCCAGCTCAGTCAATTCCAGCCAAGGACTGCAGTTTCGTGCTTATTAGCACTCATCAGCCCGGCATAGGACTAACTGAGCTGGAGGTGGCAAACATCTTAAGGAAGCCAAGAGTGCCAAACAAACTGGTAGCTAACATAGAATTAGCACTGACCAAACGAGTGACCGAAACAATGGTTCGTTTCAACTCGAATATTGCAGGCAAGGCAGGTATATTCAGTAAGTTACCGCTTTATAGCCAGGGCTAAGGCAGAAATACATGAAATACACCGCCAGCTCAGTCAATTTCAGCCGAGGACTGCAGTTTCGTGCTTATTAGCACTCATCAGCCCGACATAGGACTAACTGAGCTGGAGGTGGCAAACCTCTTAAGGAAGCCAAGAGTGCCAAACAAACTGGTAGCTAACATAGAATTAGCACTGACCAATGGTCAGTGCTAATTCTGTGAATATGTTAGCGTAATGTAATTTCTTTGATAAATTACACACAGACTGATTGTGTGAATCATATATTGTTCGTTATCAAGATTTTTTTTTTAGTGTTAAATTTTAAAAAGCATTTAGTATCTTTTCTTTTTGTGTCATCTTTATTTTTTAAATTACGAATAAAACTAAAACTTAATTTATTGCTGACCAAGTTTTATATATGCAATAGACGAAATTACATCTATTATTTTTTTACATATGCTAATATGCTATTCAACATTGAACTTAAATTTACTGAAATATATCGAGTAAACTCGTGCTTTCAAGAGGTTATGAGGTACAAAAGCGTACCGAGAAGGAATCAAGAATTGGGTAGGGGGGTGGTTTAAAACAAGTAAACTATAAAGACATTCTTTATATTGTATTGAAAAGGGTTAACAAACAAATACATTTCCTGGAGCTAGTTGTTCTATGATAAGAAGTCTGGTCAAAACTCGAAAGCTTTAATATTGTATTATTTGAAGGAAATATAACAAATTTGTGGATGATTATTCAGGAATAAAGTTATTAGTGCTTTTTATTACAATTATTAAAGATTAGGAAGAATATTAAATTTAAGGAGGAAACTAATATTTCTCGAAGCAAAATTACATTTATATTTATGTTGAAATTCAAAGATAAACATGTAGCGGTTTTATATGAAACTGTTTATGTCCCAACTGCTACTTACTAAAATTTCCTCTAAACAATCCAGTGGCAAGTGTTGCTTTAACTTTAAAATCTGTTATTACCATTGAGAAGAAATAAAATGGAGGGAGTGAAGACTTGCATTCGTGAAGCCAAGAACCCAAGTCACGGGATGGATTTAAAAGCAAAGCATTGGAAGAAATCAGGCTTCTTTCGCTTGTTTCACGCAAAACGTGGCAACCATTCGTTGTTGCTAAGTCACGTGACTTGGGGTCTTTGGGTCAGCTTTTGCTAAGCCAATGATTGGACTAACTCCCTCCATTTTAATTCCTGCTCCAAAATTATTACTTTCTTTTTGGAGATTTTTTTTTTTTTTGAAACTGGTTTGAATTTGGCGCTATTGGCGATTTGTGGAGCGTTATCTATTAAATCACGTTAAAATTGTCGATATTGGAAAAAATAAAAATAACCTCAGTAAAACGCTTTTTTCCATCGGTTTGCGACAAACAACGGATAAAATTTCAAGGTATTTCCTTGCTTTCTGCAAGACACTACTGTCGAACTAGCTTATAACGAGCTCAAGGGAACGACATTTTAGCTCGTTATAACCGAGTGTTCGTACAAAGCGAGTTCGTGATAAAAATCACAAACATTCATCATACTTGCTTTTTTTTCTTCTTTTTAATCACTCTACAGTACAAAATAGGTTGGTTACTTTGCTTTGAATTGTCTGAATTTCATTGTTTTTGAGAAAAACATATATACACATTACATAATTTTTAAATGTTTCTTTTCTCCACAAATTTAAATAACTGCTATCATAGCTTGTTCTCAGGATTTATGATGGTTCAATAACTTTGGTTGACTTTGGAGTGTTAAAGAAAATTTACCAAAAAAGGATAAGCCGAGCTGGAGTCAATAGAAATTTTACGAATCCCAAAAATATTGCTCGCTTTAAGAAGGGTTTGCTCGTTAAAAGCGAGTTTTGCTCCCATAGACTTAACATGTATCAATCAAGTATTTCTGATTTCCTCGCTAAATCCGATTTGTCGTTAAATTAGGGCTCGTTATAAGCGAGTTTGACTGTATTAGCATTAAATTGGCTTAAAAGGAAGTCATGTGGTGCACATATCAGCTCGTTTAAATGTTTGTTTACGACAAAGTTAATCTTTTTTTTTTTTTTTTTTTTTGAAAATTTGACTAAATTGTTTTTGAAGAATTATGCATAAAAAGGTAAATTTAAAAAACTTTATATTTGAAATTATATATTTGAATAATCATATTTGGCAAGTCCATTCAGTTGTTACTCATGTTTATATAAGAAAAACAATTACCTTTTTACTTCCTTTTACAAAAA